>NC_052949.1:28981853-29136207 GCF_013358895.1 Oreochromis aureus | reverse complement strand
GGAATTTCATCAGATTGACCCGATCTCAAGCGCTTGTAATCTAAAGACCTTTGTGATGTTACATTGCGAAGCTTTTTACGTTCAGGGAAACGGGGTGGTAATGCTGGCACGTGGAGTTTCAATCACTCGCCAAAAAGCAGTAATCTGCTGTCACTCAAAAATAAATGTCCAATCTCTCCCGAAAGTCGCAGGCATGATGAGAATTGTGCTCGGAAATGTTTGTTATGCCATTTGTCAGTAATGGTTAGAGCGCCACCTAGTGGGACGACTATAATCATGATTGAATGAGATGAAATGTTATCTGGTGGTCAAATGCATGAATTCCATCAATCTGACAACATATCGGACGTGTTGGTTGTAGGAATTGGGCGTGGCTCGACGTGCCGGGGGTGCGAGGGCCCTCATAACGCTGCTTGCAGCTTTAATTTCCCTTTGTAACGGTATAAACAATGAAAGGTGGTGGTTTGTCCAGATGCTGGTCGGTGTGTAAAAATAACTCAGTTGTGTTGTGGTGGCTATGGCGGCGCTTCCTCAGATTCAGTAAAATTAGCAAGTGGTGGAGGCCAGCAGGTGGATGAGAGAAAAGGGAGGCAGGAGGAGCAGAGACCCGAGGCGGCCGAGTGTCAGGTGAACTGAACTTCAGGTAAGAAGTTATGACCTGCAGTCTATCTGGGTCAGATATAAACCAAGTTTAGGTGGAGTTTATTTTCGTTGTGCTGACTTTTTACAGTCAGTTACAATAACTCGTACTGCGTGCTAGCTAGCATGACGGAGTTTCTATACAGCTGTGTGGGTGCTTTGATGTTAGTGATACAATAGTGAACTGTATTTTATTCACAAGGTTAGTTAGTAGAGTTGCCTGTAAAAAGACGGAATCGTCCCTCATTCAGAGAAAATATTACGCGTTTCGTATTAAGCTGAAAAGGAACACAGTTTGTCCCGTACTTTAGCTAAAATGAAAAAAAGACACAAAGCTGGATTTATTCTGTCGTTACGCTGCACAGCTGCCTATTCTTCTCTCATTCTCTCCCCCCTCCCTCTCCTGTTGCTACTTCAATCATGAAACGATCAATGATCAGCTGATCGGCTTTTCTCTCTTGTTTGTTTATTTGCGCCAGAAAGAGGAAACCAGCGGATGTCGCACTAAACAACAGCAGCACGTTTAAACTTGATCAGCTGTTGTTAGAATTTATTTAATATTACTTTCTAGTATCAGCTGATGTTTGCTGGAGCCACAGCTGTAAAACTGCTGGTCATGATGGTTTGTATATCTGGTGAGAGGGAAACCAGGAGAGGTCCTTACTGAATCATCAGAGCTGAACAGGTGATGGAGAAACAGGTTTACCTTTTAGGTGACATGGATGAGTTGAAGGGAAGTTATGAACTGTTTCTGAGAGACAAATAACACCAGGATCTGTTTCTAAGTAGCTGACAGCTGGTAACTGTGCAGGGGCGGGTCTAGCAAAGTTTTGCCAGGGGGCCAGGTAGGGCATTAACAGGGAAAGCGGGGCACAAAGAAATACTTTCTTATTCTCATTTAAAATGTCTGGCTGTTATTAAATAATTATCTGAAGCTTACAACCAAAGTTTTTATCTGACATAAAATGTATAGAAATCATACATATAACATTGAAGTAGCTGGAATCCATAGCTGTGCGTATTCATGGAGCTTGCATTGTCACCTGCTGGACATCACTACCTGACAAGTTTAACTGTCTTCAGAACATTGCAGAGGCCTTATTGACAGCATTTGGCTCTACATATCTGTGTGAGCAGATTTTCTGTCACATGAGTGTCCTCAGGTAGCCGTCTGAATGCTGGACACTCTGAGACCTGTGTCTCCGAGTGGGAGGCCAGAGATCACATTAACATGTGTATCTCTGTATTAACAAACATGCCATATTGGCCCAGTTTATTTTTCTTATCATTGTTGTGAGGAGACCATAAATAGCATTTGTATTTTCTGTATTTGCTGTAATGGAGTTCTTGTTATGGAACTTTTTTTGTTTTTGTTTCAAAATAGCTGATAACTATTCGCTGATAGCTGCCAACATCTGCGAACAAATATACTTCTACAAAGTTGTTCTATAAAGTGTGTAACTGTTAATATAGAGCGTTATTAAATTTATTGCTAATGCAATCATATGGCACACTGACTTCTGAGAAAATTTTAAATGCCACTTGCCATCAGAAAGGTTGCCTACCCCTGCTTCAGACCAACAAATATACTGGTGTTATTTAATGAGTGCAATCAATCAAAATGATATCTGTATCATCATTTAATCTGATTGATTAAAAAACACATTTTGCATTTAGATTACTTCAGACCAACAAATATACTGGTGTTATTTAAACCAAGCTAAGATCACTTACTCCTGAAGGAGCGAGGAATGTGGAGGAGGCTTTGAAAAAGTGACTCACAGACAGTAAGCGATGTGCATGTCCTGGGCAGGCTTAGCACACATCTCTGTCAGGAAGCAAAACGTGGCTCCAAACAACATTTACACCGTCTATGTTCTTTCACTGGAATACACTCCTGCATTTGTATAATTCAAACTGAAGATTCCTTTAGAAACAGAAATCAAAAGCTAATTTGGCCCCATGTTCATGACAGCGTCAACTCGCTCTTTCTTTGCCTTTCAAACCTTTATATTTTTGAGACATTGTCATGGTTCCTCTTCTCATCTCTCTTCCTCTGTCTCTTGCTCTCTCTCTCTCTCTCTCTCGGACAGCATGCTCTCTCATTACGCACCACTGAACAACCCATCTATTAGACAGAGCATGACTGATTAAATCCTTTGCAGATCCCATAATATGAAAACACACACACACAGGCATGCACACACAGCAGCAGTAGAGCTCTGCATAACACTCCACTTGTCTCAGATGACCAACTAGACCCTCTGCCATTACATAAGATATTCTAATTTTTGCCTTTGTGGATGTAAAAACACAATTTTTCAGGGTGTCACAGTCAAGCGGGTTTTTTTTTAGGAAAGATACAAAACATTCATCTTTTGCCAAAATGGATAAGATGATTAATGTTTTCTTATTACTTGGATTTTGCATATTGCTGTTCACATATGTAACATGTACAAGCTAAATCCAGCATTCATGACAGTTTTCATTTGAGTGTATTAGACTAAGTTACTTTCAAGGCATTAGCTTTTGTTTCTTCTCTGTCTCGTTGTTTCTGATTATCCCAGCTGTGTTTCCCTCTTGTTTCCCATCCCCGTGTATATTTAGTTCTTCTCAGTCGTGTGTCATTGGCAGTGTTGGGCAAGTTATTTTGAAAAAGTAATTAATTATAGTTACTAGTTACTTCTTCAAAAAAGTAACTGAGTTAGTAACTGAGTTACAAGATTCTAAAAGTAATTAATTACTTGAAAAGTAACTATTGCGTTACTTAAAAAAAAATGTTTAGCCCTCTGGGGTCCAGGGTATAATTGGCCATTTTTAACTACTTTTGATGTTTCCTCTACAGTTCACCTTTAAAAACTATTTACTTTGCCTTGTTATGTATCATCCTTTTCAGCACAACCTCACATGTCTGAATTTGCTGTTATGTTTTCATTTTGACATACTGTATTAACACAATTGATCTAAAATCAGACAAAAACCATAGAGTAGAAAAAGTAATATTTTTTACTGTAACAACCACAAACATGTTTATTGAATCATATTTCATAACTTTAAATGCAAATATAAATTGTCAATTTTAAAATCATATGCAGAAGTTTTGCAAACAACAAAGTTATTTGCAGCCATTTGCCTTTTACCCTTTTTATAACCATTTCAAACTATTTACATAACAATCAGGTGTTCTGCATTCAATAAGATGCCACACAAATTATTTGTGCCACTCCAAAAAAATAATTTCTATCCACTATAAAGGAGAACATCACAGCCTGATACCTGCAGGCAGTAGCGGTTTTAGATATGGGCGACACGGGCGGTTGCCCGGGGCGGCATCGTGATGGGGGGCGGCATCACAGGCATCGGCAAAAAAAAAAAAAAAAAAATTGCTCGTACTCATGCTGCCCCGACGGCAGCCAGCGCATATTGGGAATGTCATAGGCACCGATCGGTTTTCTATCGCCCATTTGCTGGGAGTAAGGGTGCCCTCCGTTTGCGAGGTGCGCCTGCTGCTTATGCACAGGAGGAGAGGGCGGGCGGCGGGGATTCTCTGGCTGGCTGGAGCAGCATCTAATAACCAACTCGCAAAATAAAACAAAATAAAAACAAAACAACAAACACGAAAACACCGGACATTATGATACAGACTTATAATTTGCAATCGATGTTTTTTCGAAATTCTATACACGAAAACTGAGCGAGAGCCCTCGAAGCGCCTGCGCTGCTGAAGTCAAAGTAAACTTTATTGTCATCTCTGCTATATACAGTCCAGTATATAGAGAGACGAGACAACGAGGCTCCAGTTACAGCAGTGCAAATAAACGAACAATAAATATAGTAGAGTAAGAAAATAAATATACACTTTAGGACTCGGGGTAAAGGGATCAATAACAATTTAAAATTTATAATTTACAGTTTGATGATTTAAAGTCTCACACATAACCCGTCGAAAGGGAGGAGACCTGCTGCTTCAAACAGAGCACATTTCATTCATAATGTTGTAAATCCAAGCCCATTATGTATTCTTGATTTGAATCCTGGGTTGTGTGAAATCCCAGAAATACACCCTAGACAAAGTGAATCTGTGAACTAAGGTGTAGGTCTGTTAGGTTATGTTGTGGTGATCCTTGGGTTGGGGGACTTGTGTTCATACTGGAGTGCAAAATTAAAACCAATGGAAGATGGACAAGAAAAGTTCAAAGCCATCAGGTGCTCAGTTTAGAAAAAAGAAAAGGAGGAGAAACAAGCAAAAGATACAGGTAAGCAGAGGTGTCATTGGATAATGGCAGGTCATCCTGAAACAATCAGAATCAGAATACTGTGGCATGCAGAGAAATCTCAACAAAGAAAGAAGCTCACAGAGAGATTGAGCTTGCTGTTCAACCCCAAGCTGGTAGGGGGAACTCTTTATTAAAATACTTCCCTATACCACACTGTGCTTCAGAGGGTCAATAACTACAAGCCTGAACTCACTCATGGTACTACATTCTTTCATCAACAATAACTGTCATTGAAATTATACTGCAGCATAAACACAACATTCAAGGTAACAGTTAAAAGTAACGTAAACATAAACAATAAAACAAGAACATCTAAACAGCTGCACATATCCCAAGGCATGATGGGAGAGAACTAGCTGCTCCCCCAACACGCCACAATACTTTATTAATCCCATAAGGAAATAATGTGGATTACAGTTGCTCCAAGAAGAAATGGTAAAAATAGTAACAGTAACAGACTAAACTCCAAACAATACATTATAATATTAATTAGTCATTGTCAATTGTTGATTTGTTCTGTTCTCATTGTATGACACATTATAGCCGTTTGCATACTATGCATACTCTCTCTCTCCTTATGTGCGTGTACAACAGTTTTATGTTAATGTACAATCCTTAATATGTTTTGTGTGTGTTTGTGGGTGTGTGTGTGTGGGGGGGGGGGGCAGAGGGAGTGTTCGCCCAGGGCGCCAAACAGGCTAGGACCGCCACTGCCTGCAGGTCTGACAGCAGCAGGTGTATCACTGTACACGCTAAACATCACAAATCTCTCACATCTCAAAACTCTCTCTCTTTTTCTGCTGTCTTTCTTTCTCTCTCTCTCTCTCTCTCTCTCTCTCTCTCTCTCGCCATCACTCCTAAAACTTCCCCCTCTGCCTAAACAACCAAATGTAATGTTGCCATATAATTTTTTGATTGGTCGACATTGTACATTTTTCCACCAACATGAAAGGGCTGTTTTTGGGGGTTTTTTGGTCATAAGCAGAGAGTGCTTGCTAGCGCTGTCCTTAGACAGTAAACGTGACGAAACTATTCAGGAAAACATGCTGCGTATATATTGTTTATCATGACTCTGGTTTTACATGGCCTATCAACACAATTAAAAAACTGGTATATATCACCTTGTTGCTTTGTCATCTTGAAGTAGTCATGATTGGCTTACCACGACTACTTTATTCTTCCTCAGCCAAACAGCAGCACTCGTGCGATTGTTTTGCCCCCCTAGCTCCAGGTGTTGTGCCAAAAAGTGATCGTCTGACAGACAGTGATTGCCGTCCGCGGGAGCGCGCGCAGCTGCTTAAAGCTGTAGCGCCCAGATTACTTACAGCTACTTCCGTGCAACTGATATAAGTTGTGGTAAGCTGAACACAGCTTCAGCCGTCTGTTTATTGAAAAATAGTAACGTGAAGGCACCGCATTTTCTTCTTAGTAACGGTAATGGCATTGTAACATTAGAAATAGTAATTAGTTAGATTACCCGTTACTGAAAAAGTAACACCGTTAGTAACGTCGTTACTTGTAACACCGTTATTCGCATCACTGGTCGTTGGTCCATCTGCCTGTCTTCCCTCGTGTTTCCAAGTTACAGGTTTTCCAGTCTTTGTGTTTTCCTCGATGTATTTAGTGTTTTGGTGTTTAGGTTTTTTTGTTTTAGTTTTGTTAGTTTAGTTTAGTTTTGTTAGTTTATCTCAGTCTACCCTTGCCTTTTGTTTATAGTTTTGTGCAGCCCTAAATAAAGGCTTGTTTTTTGTTAATATTCTCATCCATCTCTGTCATCTCTACACACAGACCATCTTAACTTCTGAGAATTTCTTCCCTGTCTAATATGTGTTTCTTAACTCAACCATGTTACTAGCCTGTTCCAATTCATCTATTTAGTTGCAGAATTTTCCACAATATTTCTTCTTTAATATAACTTATTTTTCCAGCCTCTTTTTGCAACCATCTGTGAACAGACTTAGATTAAAGGTTAACAGTCAGTTACAGGGTAACAGACTGTGTGATACCACTCTGCCCCCCGCTCCTGCTTCACCTGAACCTTTGACTGACACTTGGATTCATTTCCTCATTCATAAAGTCCCCAATTTCAATTACTGTTATATTTTGTGTACTTAATGTGAACATTTTTACAGTCATCAGTGTATAAGGACACAGACAGCAAAAACATCACAGATTTATTATCAGCTCTGAATTAAATTTATAGTCCACACATTGACATTGTCGACAACAACACTGTCAGCGCAAGCATTTACTGTATGTTACACAGTGATCAATCATTTGTCGAAAAATGCGTGTCACAGTTGGAGCTGGGGGCTGTTGTGGGTATTTGAGTGAAGATGAGGCTGAAATAACTTTAGAATTCCGACACTGAACTAAATGATGTTTTAAATGCAGCCTGCAGACGGTCAGTTTCTGAACATTTTATGTTCACAGATTGAGGTTCAGTCATTAAATGTCAAACAACATTCTGAAAGATAACATGTTGGAAATTCAGAGTGTGACCCTTGACATATTTTCCACTGAAAATCACCCAAATCAGTCTCAATGGGTCAACCCAGAAGATATCACAGGCCCTGTAACAGCTTGGTGTCCACACCCACTTGCATCCGGTTTCTGTTTCACGTTAGGGAATGGTAGGCAGAATACCAAACTACTGTATGAGGCAGAGGCAGAGTAAATAAAATAGTTTGTTTATTATTAATGCATTTAAAGAATATCTAAGGATTTTTTTTTCTGCATCTGACATAATCACATAATCTTACTTAATCAGAGTATGTTTACACAATGATTAACCTATACAGTATACAGTGTACATGTTGCACGTGGTTTATGGTAACCTGAACCTGAAAAAAATACAAACAAAAAAACAAACAAACTTACCATTGGCTATGGTTGGAGCACCCTTAAATTGCGAAGGTCTGGTCTCATCTTCCCGCTATCCTGCCCCCTCCATATCCATGTAGAGGATCGATGTGCAACCAGAGAGGTGAGTTTGCTGTAATCCAGGTGTAATTAAGGATGTTACGATTACGGGAATTTCTCAAGCCGGCTCCTCCTTCAGCTCGGCGGACGCTCCAGGCACAGCGCTGCCCGGCAGCGGCTTCGTTCGCGTCCAGATTCCATCTGCGAGGCAGAGCAGATCAGAGACAAGATTCATCTGCCTTTACATCTTTTTATAACCACGAATGTTGGCGGTGAGACATAAGACGATCATGAAAACAGTTGGGGGGGTTTTTAAATATGTAACACTTATTTAAATATATGATGATTAATCTTAAAGCAGCAATGGAACTGGCGGCACATATTAGAAAGAGGCACTATTACAGCGTCCTAATGTTTTCTTCTGCCTAAAAACGTGGGGATTACAATGACGGGACTGTACGTGTTTGCATGCATGCGTGCTCATGCTGTGATTATTCATACACAATTCAGACAATTACTCAATTATTTGTCAGCCGAAGCCTTTCATGCACACAAAAAACAAAAACAAGAAAACATATAAGATGTAATATTTGAGGTGATTATTTGATGCAAAGAAAATGCCGGGCTTACCTGCAGTATTATTTTCTCCGCTGAGCTGGGCAGAATCCAGACCCTCCACAATCCAGGTCACTGAAGATAGCAGCTCGGCTCCATTCGCCTGCAACGATGCGCCGCATGTGACGTGGAGAGCCTAGGCGTGGAGAGCCGGTGAAAAAAACAAAAGTGCAGGCGGAGGAAGACGTTATGGTGTTATCATCCATAAACTCATAATATGCAGCTTCCGATACAACTATTGTAACGTGATGGCGGATGCGGTGTCAGGTAGCCTTTATTGAGGCTATTGTACATGTATATTTAAAGCGGGAGCTAGCGGACAACAAAACCTGACACCACCCCCACCAATATTTAGAACAACGCAGGCACTGCCTCAGTTTCTGTTTTCAAGTGCTGCTCATAGTTTGCTTTGTTCTGTAGTCTTTCTCTCTGCACTGTCTGCTTGTTTTGAATGACTATAAGTATTTGAATTCATCTACATTCTTAGAAAGGATGTGTTAAAACACGACATAATGTGTTAAATTTTAACATGTGCTGCATCTGCTCAGGGACAATGCATGTCGTGTCAGTTTTTTATGTGTCTGGTCTTTTACCTTTCATCACTTTTGTGGGATTAGATAACACAAAGATGTGTTATTTTGATGCAAAGATGTGACAAAATGTGTTGTTAAAACATGTAAATTTCAATGTGTGAAAAAAGGAGAAAACAAGTACATTTGTCAGTGTTAAATTATTAGTGTGAATGCTTGTAAAAGCATTCACAGTATTGTTGTTGTAATCTTTATTCTATTTAGTGTGAATGCTTGTAAAAGCATTCACAGTATTGTTCTTCTAATCTTTATTATTAGTGTGAATGCTTGTAAAAGCATTCACAGTATTGTTCTTCTAATCTTTATTAGTGTGAATGCTTGAAGCATTCACAGTATTGTTGTCGTAATCTTTATTCTATGTTATATGTTCCGTACGTTTTTTGTACTGTATCTCCTTCAAAACCGTTCAACTTAGAAAAACCATTCAAACACCGTTAGATTCCTCTTCTTTAGGACATGACTGCTTCTACTTTTCTCATTTTTAACATTTATATTTTTAATTTTATTTAACTTTTTTCAACAAAAATTTCCCATGTATTTCAATGGGGAGACCCTTCAAATCCTCATTCAACTTACTCATTTTCAAACTGTATCTACTTCAACATACGTTGACATAGAGCCACCATTCAAACTTTAAAACGAAGACAAGACATTCAACTATTCAACTTGTATTTATCTTTTCAATATCTGTTATACTTTTTCTTCAGTTCCAGTTTAAGTTTCATGATGTTTTTTCAGCCGTTTCAGAGTTTATAATGGGTGTGTATGGGACGGAATGTTGGGGCTAGAGTGAGACAGCTCAACTGCTAGAGTGAGAGGAGCGAAAAAAATTAATCTTAAAATCTTTTTAAAACTGCTGCTGTGTCCGCAGCGTTTGCTCTACAGGTATGATTTTACCCTCAAAACGTAGCCATCGCTGTCCTCTTTCATCCAATGTGTTTACTATTGTCCTAGGTGTTATGGTTCTTTCATAAATGTCACCAAAGCACAGACTCCTCCCTCCAACTCCTCCATAGACTCCAATGTTAAAATGGCTCAGAAAGTTCCTTTGAAAATCAGAAGAGCAGGCTGTCTTTACACTGTCACCACGTCCATATAATAAACTCCACAGGCATGAAAACTGAGAATTAGGTAGACTAGACATTGCTGCCGCTCACGGTGAAAGAATTTTGTCAATACGACATGTACTTTTCATTTGGGAAGGATTTGTTTGGGGCTGACTTTTCTGTTCAGTTTAAGCAGCAAAAGTGAGGTGCATGTCTGTGTGCGTGTGTATGGAGCCCTGGCTCAGTCACTATAGCAACCAGGCTCACACCTGCCTGCCTAACGAGCTCTCTCTCACTCTGCCAAGATTCATCTTGAACACTTCTCTTTCAACAGCTGCTGTGTCCACAGTGTTTGCTCTACAGCCATCATTTTACCCTCAAAACGAAGCCATCGTTCTTCTCTTTCCAACAGCGTGTCTTTCAAAGCTCAGAGATGTAAACCTTTAAAACTGTGTGGATCCAAGTAGGGGGATCATATTTTAGTCATTCAGTGATTCAAAGAATATGAACTTTTAATATTCATTCAGATGTTTTCTGACTCTAAATAGTCTTTTCTCATTACTCAGGTTTTTCTAATTTACATTTAAAACATTTTCAGCTATTTTCCAACTTCTTCTCTGTGCTTGTCAGCTTTTAGCAGTTCAGCACTTTTGTTTTCAGGTGCAAATTTCTCTATTTTCCAGCTCATTCAACATTTTTAACTTAAAATTCAGCAATTAATTCATTTCAGTGCATACATTCAGATTCAAGCATTCACACTGCAGTTTCTTCAGAAAATGCACTTTCTAGTTATTATTATTATATATTCCGTACGTTTTTTGTACTGTATCTCCTTCAAAACCGTTCAACTTAGAAAAACCATTCAAACACCGTTAGATTCCTCTTCTTTTGGACATGACTGCTTCTACTTTTCTCATTTTTAACATTTATATTTTTAATTTTATTCAACTTTTTTCAACAAAAATTTCCCATGTATTTCAATGGGGAGACCCTTCAAATCCTCATTCAACTTACTCATTTTTAAACTGTATCTACTTCAACATACGTTGACATAGAGCCACCATTCAAACTTTAAAACGAAGACGAGACATTCAACTATTCAAATTGTATTTATCTTTTCAATATCTGTTATACTTTTCTTCAGTTCCAGTTTAAGTTTCATGATGTTTTTTCAGCCGTTTCAGCGTTTATAATGGGTGTGTATGGGACGGAATGTTGGGGCTAGAGTGAGACAGCTCAACTGCTAGAGTGAGAGGAGTGAAAAAATTAATCTTAAAATATTTTTTAAAACTGCTGCTGTGTCCGCAGCGTTTGCTCTACAGGTATGATTTTACCCTCAAAATGTAGCCATCGCTGTCCTCTTTCATCCAATGTGTTTACTATTGTGCTAGGTGTTATGGTTCTTTCATAAATGTCACCAAAGCACAGCCTCCTCCTCCAACTCCTCCATAGACTCCAATGTTAAAATGGCTCAGAAAGTTCCTTTGAAAATCAGAAGAGCAGGCTGTCTTTACACTGTCACCACGTCCATATAATAAACTCCACAGGCATGAAAACTGAGAATTAGGTAGACTAGATATTGCTGCCGCTCACGGTGAAAGAATTTTGTCAATACGACTTATACTTTTCATTTGGGAGCGATTTGTTTCGGCCTGACTTTTCTGTTCATTTTAAGCAGCAAAAGTGAGGTGCATGTCTGCGTGTGTATGGGGCCATTGGGTGCAGTCACTATAGCAACCAGGCTCACACCTGCCTGCTTAACGAGCTCCCTCTCTCACTGTGCCAAGATTCATTTTAAACACTTCTCTTTCAACTGCTGCTGTGTCCACAGTGTTTGCCCTACAGCCATCATTTTACCCTCAAAACGTCGCCATCGATGTTCTCTTTCCAACAGCATGTCTTTCAAAGCTCAGAAATATAAACTTTTTAAACTGTGTGGATACAAGTGGAGGGATCACACATTTCAGTCATTCAGTGATTCAAAGAATATGAACTTTTAATATTCATTCAGATGTTTTCTGACTCTAAATTTTCTTTTCTCATTACTTAGGTTTTTCTAATTTACATTTAAAACATTTTCAGCTCTTTTCCAACTTCTTCTGTGTGGATTTCAGCTTTTAGCAGTTCAGCACTTTTGTTTTCAGGTGAAAATTTCTGTATTTTTCATCTCATTCAACATTTTTAACTTAAAATTCAGCAATTAATTCATTTCAGTGAATACATTCAAATTCAAGCATTCACACTGCAGTTTCTTCAGAAAATGCACTTTCTAGTTATTATATCATATTCGTGACGTTTTTTTGGCATCTATCTCCTTCAAAACCGTTCAACTTAGAAAAACCATTCAAACACCATTAGATTCCACTTCTTTTGGACATGACTGCTTCTACTTTTCTCATTTTAACATTTATATTTTTAATTTTATTCAACTTTTTCAACAAAATTTCCCATGTATTTCAATGGAGAGACCCTTCAAATCCTCATTCAACTTACTCATTTTCAAACTGTATCTACTTCCACATACATTGACATAGAGCCACCATTCAAACTTTAAAACGAAGACAAGATATTCAACTATTCAACCTGTATTTATCTTTTCAATATCTATTATACTTTTTCTTCAGTTCCAGTTTAAGTTTCATGATGTTTTTTCAGCCGTTTCAGAGTTTATAATGGGTGTGTATGGGACGGAATGTTGGGGCTAGAGTGAGACAGCTGAACTGCTAGAGTGAGAGGAGCCAAAAATTAATCTTAAAATATTTTTTAAAACTGCTGCTGTGTCCACGGTGTTTGGTCTACAGGTATGATTTTACCCTCAAAACGTAGCCATCGCTGTCCTCTTTCATCCATTGTGTTTACTATTGTCCTAGGTGTTATGGTTCTTTCATAAATGTCACCAATGCACAGCCTCCTCCCTCCAACTCCTCCATAGACTCTAATGTTAAAATGGCTCAGAAGGTTCGTTTGAAAACCAGAAGTACAGGCTGTCTTTACACTGTCACCACGTCCATATAATAAACTCCACAAGCATGAAAACTGAGAATTAGGTAGACTGGACATTGCTGTCACTCACGGTGAAAGAATTTTGTGAATAGGACCTGTACTTTTCATTTGGGAGCGATTTGTTTCGACCTGACTTTTCTGTTCATTTTAAGCAGCAAAAGTGAGGTGCATGTCTGTGTGTGTGTATGGAGCCCCTGGCTCAGTCACTATAGCAACCAGGCTCACACCTGCCTGCCTAACGAGCTCTCTCTCACTCTGCCAAGATTCATCTTGAACACTTCTCTTTCAACTGCTGCTGTGTCCACAGTGTTTGCTCTACAGCCATCATTTTACCCTCAAAACGAAGCCATCGTTCTTCTCTTTCCAACAGCGTGTCTTTCAAAGCTCAGAGATGTAAACCTTTAAAACTGTGTGGATCCAAATGGAGGGATCATATTTTAGTCATTCAGTTATTCAAAGAATATGAACTTTTAATATTCGTTCAGATGTTTTCTGACTCTAAATTTGTTTTTCTCATTTCTTAGGTTTTTCTAATTTACATTTAAAACACTTTCAGCTATTTTCCAACTTCTTCTCTGTGGATGTCAGCTTTTAGCAGTTCAGCACTTTTCTGTACATTTCTGTAATTTTGATCTCATTCAAAATTTTTAACTCAAAATTCAACAATTAATTCATTTCAGTGCATACATTCAGATTCAAGCATTCACACTGCAGTTTCTTCAGAAAATGCACTTTCTAGTTATTATTATATATTCAGACGCGTTTTTTGTACTCTATCTCCTTCAAAACCGTTCAACTTAGAAAACCATTCAAACACCGTTAGATTCCTCTTCTTTTGGACATGACTGCTTCTACTTTTCTCATTTTTAACATTTATATTTTTAATTTTATTCAACTTTTTTCAACAAAAATTTCCCATGTATTTCAATGGGGAGACCCTTCAAATCCTCATTCAACTTACTCATTTTCAAACTGTATCTACTTCAACATACGTTGACATAGAGCCACCATTCAAACTTTAAAACGAAGACGAGACATTCAACTATTGAACTTGTATTTATCTTTTCAATATCTGTTATACTTTTTCTTCAGTTCCAGTTTAAGTTTCATGATGTTTTTTCAGCCGTTTCAGCGTTTATAATGGGTGTGTATGGGACGGAATGTTGGGGCTAGAGTGAGACAGCTCAACTGCTAGAGTGAGAGGAGCGAAAAAATTAATCTTAAAATCTTTTTTAAAACTGCTGCTGTGTCCGCAGCGTTTGCTCTACAGGTATGATTTTACCCTCAAAACGTAGCCATCGCTGTCCTCTTTCATCCAATGTGTTTACTATTGTACTAGGTGTTATGGTTCTTTCATAAATGTCACCAATGCGCAGCCTACTCCCTCCAACTGCTCCATAGACTCCAATGTTAAAATGGCTCAGAAGGTTCGTTTGAAAATCAGAAGAGCATGGTGTCTTTCCACTGTCACCACGTCCATATAATAAACTCCACCGCCATGAAAACCGAGAATTAGGTAGACTAGACGTTGCCGTCGCTCACGGTGAAAGAATTTTGTCAATACGACTTGTACTTTTCATTTGGGAACGATTTGTTTCGGCCTGACTTTTCTGTTCATTTTAAGCAGCAAAAGTGAGGTGCATATCTGTGTGTGTGTGTATGGAGCCATTGGGTGCAGTCACTATAGCAACCAGGCTCACACCTGCCTGCTTAACGAGCTCTCGCTCTCACTGTGCCAAGATTCATCTTAAACACTTTCAACTGCTGCTGTGTCCACAGTGTTTGCTCTACAGCCATCATTTTACCCTCAAAATGTCACCATCGTTGTTCTCTTTCCAACACTGTGTCTTTCAAAGCTCAGACATTTAAATTTTTTAAACTGTGTGGATCCAAGCGGAGGGGATCACATTTTAGTCATTCAGTGATTCAAAGAATATGAACTTTTAATATTCATTCAGATGTTTTCTGACTTTGAATCTTAGGTTTTTCTAATTTACATTTAAAACATTTTCAGCTATTTTCCAACTTCTTCTGTGTAAAAATCAGCTTTCAAAGGTTCTGCACTTTTGTTTTCGGGTTAAAAATTCTGTTTTTTCCAGCTCATTCAACATTTTTAGGTTAATATTAATTCATTTCAGTGCATACATTCAGATTCAAGCATTCACACTGCAGTTTCTTCAGAAAATGCACTTACTAGTTATTATTTCATATTCCGTACGTTTTTTGGCATCTAACTCCTTCAAAACCGTTCAACTTAGAAAAACCATTCAAACACCATTAGATTCCTCTTCTTTAGGACATGACTGCTTCTATTTTTCTCATTTTTAACATTTATATTTTTAATTTTATTCAACTTTTTTCAACAAAAATTTCCCATGTATTTCAATGGGGAGACCCTTCAAATCCTCATTCAACTTACTCATTTTTAAACTCCTACTACTTCCACATACGTTGACATAGATCCACCATTCAAACTTTAAAACGAAGACAAGACATTCAACTATTCAACTTGTATTTATCTTTTCAATATCTATTATACTTTTTCTTCAGTTCCAGTTTAAGTTTCATGATGATTTTTCAGCCGTTTCAGAGTTTATAGTGGGTGTGTATGGGACGGAATGTTGGGGCTAGAGTGAGACAGCTCAACTGCTAGAGTGAGAGGAGCGAAAAAATTAATCTTAAAATATTTTTTAAAACTGCTGCTGTGTCCGCAGCGTTTGCTCTACAGGTATGATTTTACCCTCAAAACGTAGCCATCGCTGTCCTCTTTCATCCAATGTGTTTACTATTGTCCTAGGTGTTATGGTTCTTTCATAAATGTCACCAAAGCACAGCCTCCTCCCTCCAACTCCTCCATAGACTCTAATGTTAAAATGGCTCAGAAGGTTCCTTTGAAAATCAGAAGAGCATGGTGTTTTTACACTGTCACCACGTCCATATAATAAATTCCACAGGCATGAAAACTGAGAATTAGGTAGACTGGACATTGCTGCCGCTCACGGTGAAAGAATTTCGTCAATAGGACCTGTACTTTTCATTTGGGAGCGATTTGTTTCGGCCTAACTTTTCTGTTCATTTTAAGCAGCAAAAGTGAGGTGCATGTCTGTGTGCGTGTGTATGGAGCCATTGCGTGCAGTCACTATAGCAACCAGGCTCACACCTGCCTGCCTAACGAGCTCTGTCTCTCACTCTGCCAAGATTAATCTTAAACACTTCTCTTTAAACTGCTGCTGTGTTCACAGTGTTTGCTCTACAGCCATCATTTTACCCTCAAAATGTTGCCATCGTTGTTCTCTTTCCAGCACCGTGTCTTTCAAAGCTCATAGATACAAACGTTTTAAACTGTGTGCATCCAAGTGGAGGGATCACATTTTAGTCATTGAGTGATTCAAAGAATATGAACTTTTAATATTCATTCAGATGTTTTTTTGCTCTAAATTTTCTTTTCTCATTTCTTAGGTTGTTCTGATTTATATTTAAAACATTTTCAGCTCTTTTCCAACTTCTTCTCTGTGGTTGTCAGCTTTTAGCAGTTCAGCACTTTTGTTTTCAGGTTAAAAACTCTGTATTTTTCATCTCATTCAACATTTTTAACTTAAAAGTCAGCAATTAAGTCATTTCAGTGCATACATTCAGATTCAAGCATTCACACTGCAGTTTCTTCAGAAAATGCACTTTCTAGTTATTATTATCTATTCCGTACGTTTTTTGTAGTCTATCTCCTTCAAAACCGTTCAACTTAGAAAAACCATTCAAACACCATTAGATTCCTCTTCTTTTGGACATGACTGCTTCTATTTTTCTCATTTTTAACATTTATATTTTTAATTTTATTCAACTTTTTTCAACAAAAATTTCCCATGTATTTCAATGGGGAGACCCTTCAAATTCTCCTTCAACTTACTCCTCTTTAAACTGTATCTACTTCCACATAAATTGACATAGAGCCACCATTCAAACTTTAAAACGAAGACAAGACATTCAACTATTCAACTTGTATTTATCTTTTCAATATCTATTATACTTTTTCTTCAGTTCCAGTTTAAGTTTCATGATTTTTTTCAGCCGTTTCAGAGTTTATAATGGGTGTGTATGGGACGGAATGTTAGAGGTTAGAGTGAGAGCTTCAACTGCTAGAGTGAGAGGAGCGAAAAAATTAATCTTAAAATATTTTTTTAAACTGCTGCTGTGTCCGCAGCGTTTGCTCTACAGGTATGATTTTACCCTCAAAACGTAGCCATCACTGTCCTCTTTCATCCAATGTGTTTACTATTGTACTAGGTGTTATGGTTCTTTCATAAATGTCACCAAAGCACAGCCTCCTCCCTCCAACTCCTCCATAGACTCTAATGTTAAAATGGCTCAGAAGGTTCCTTTGAAAATCAGAAGAGCATGGTGTTTTTACACTGTCACCACGTCCATATAATAAACTCCACAGGCATGAAAACTGAGAATTAGGTAGACTGGACATTGCTGCCACTCACGGTGAAAGAATTTCGTCAATAGGACCTGTACTTTTCCTTTGGGAACGATTTGTTTCAGCCTAACTTTTCTGTTCATTTTAAGAAGCAAAAGTGAGGTGCATGTCTGTGTGCGTGTGTATGGAGCCAGTGGGTGCAGTCACTATAGCAACCAGGCTCACACCTGCCTGCCTAACGAGCTCTGTCTCTCACTGTGCCAAGATTCATCTTAAACACTTCTCTTTCAACTGCTGCTGTGTCCACAGTGTTTGGTCTACAGCCATCATTTTACCCTCAAAACGAAGCCATCGTTGTTCTCTTTACAACACAGTGTCTTTCAAAGCTCAGAGATGTAAACCTTTAAAACTGTGTGGATCCAAGTGGAGGGATCACATTTTAGTCATTCAGTGATTCAAAGAATATGAACTTTTAATATTCATTCAGATGTTTTCTGACTCTAAATTTTCTTTTCTCATTTCTTAGGCTTTTCTAATTTACAATTAAATCATTTTCAGCTATTTTCGAACTTCTTCTCTGTGGTTGTCAGCTTTTAGCAGTTCAGCACTTTTGTTTTCAGGTGCAAATTTCTGTATTTTTCATCTCATTCAACATTTTTAACTTAAAATTCAGCAATTAATTCATTTCAGTGCATACATTCAGATTCAAGCATTCACACTGCAGTTTCTTCAGAAAATGCACTTTCTAGTTAAAATACATGTTATCAGTTACTTAATAAAAAACATTTTTCATGATCCTTTTCATGATTTCATCCAAGTCTGAATCACTAGATTGACATGCAAATGTGGAAAGTATACTTTTCAGGTATCTGTACTTTATTTAAGGAGTTTTTTCTGATAACTTTTTACTTTTACTCCCTACATTTATAAACAAACATCTTTACTTTCAACTCAACTTCAGTGTTCAAACAGGCTCATATTTCACTATAATGTGAGCCTTAAAACATCAAACCGATTTTATCCTAGACAGTAACACATGAAACGCAATACTATTTGTTTATTAATAAGCAGGGGATATCACATAGAAGGAGATGATGTGTACCATAGTCAGTGGTTAAAGGAGATTTTTTCAGGGGGGTGCTTAACACTGGAATGACTATAGGTGTCCATAAGTTACGGTTGCGGTACTTACAGCATGTAGCTAGCCCTACAGAAGAGGAGCAAACATAAAGAGAATAACATGTTGTAATTGAATTGGAGATAAATTCCTGGAATTTCAGGAGCGGGACCACACCTCCAAACACAACCCTTCTGGTTCTTATCTATATAAGCTGTTTGTTCTTGTTTTCGTCCATTCTTGTGCAAAAACCATTCGGTCTTTAATAGACCGAATGGTATCATATCAGCATTTCATAGAGGCTGAATACTCCCGGCTGCCGGTGCGCCTCCATTGACAGGCATATCTCTGCTAGGCATAGGATGCCAGCTTTTATGTTTTATATCCATCCTTCCGCAAAGTGCAGAAGCAAGTTTGGCACTGGGATGCCAGGTTCTTCTCTTGCCATCATTCGCAATATGCAACAAGCTTCCTACAACCGAGTTGCCAGGTTCTCTGCCAGAATGGTTTATTACTGCAAAGCAGTAATAAACCCTTCTGGCACTGGGATGCCAGGTTCTCTTTCTCTATCCCTCCTTTGCAAATGCAGCAGCAAACTTTTGGCACCGGGATGCCAGGTTCTCTTCCCTCTATCCCTCTTTCACAAAATGCAGCAGCATGCTTTTATTGCACCGGGATGCCAGGTTCTTTTCCCTCATTTGCAAATGCAGCAGCATGCTTTTTTGGCACAGAGATGCCAGGTTCTTTTTCTCTATCCCTCCTTTACTAATGCAGCAGCATGCTTTTTTGGCACAGAGATGCCAGGTTCTTTTTCTCTATCCCTCCTTTACTAATGCAGCAGCAAGCTTTTGGCACCAGGATGCCAGGTTTTCTTCCCTATATCCTTCTTTCACAGATGCAGCAACAAATTTTTCGACCACTGGGATACTTGTTTTTCCACATCGATCCTTCATATGCAAAGCAGCAGTAAACCCTTCCAGCACTGGGATGCCAGATTCTTTTTCTATCCCTCATTCACAAAATGCAGCAACAAGCTTCTCTGGAGCTATCATTGCAAAAAGCAGTAGGGAACCCTTTTGCCTTCAGTATGTCAGTTCTCTGCCATCTATCTATCGTTTGCAAAAAAATCAAAATCAAAACCAAACCAAACAAACAACTAAAACATAGGCATCAGGTTGCAGCAAACCCTTCCAGTACTGGGATGCCAGTTTCTCTGCCATCTGTCCTGTCTTCACAAAGCGCCACTAAACCCTCATGGCACTGGGATGTCGTCCTGCTTGGTGGAATTCTACTTAGCTCTCTGCCGGTTTGGGGGGTTATCACTATGGAAGGCAAATGCTCCTCTAATCAGTCTTTCAATTCAACCAATCCTTCCAAAACTCCTTACAGTCACCTCTGTTTATTTCAGAAATCGGCACAGTAGTTATCGTTACCTTATCCAAAGTAAATTAACCAGCCAGGCACCCCTTCTCCATCTTCTACTCCAAGACAATCTCACGTAAGCGTTTACGAGCCGTCAAGCCATTACCTAAAGTCTCAAAATCCCAGCATGCGTCATTGTCAAAGCTTCAGTTCACAGTCAAGCCACATTGTTACCTGATTGAGGGTTCCGCTAATTCATCAATCAAAGTCTTTAGTTGTCCGAAATTTCCTTTGATCTCTTCTCCCTCCACTCCTTCCTAATTTTCAGTTCAATTCAATTCAATTCAATTCAATTTTATTTATATAGCACCAAATCGCAACAACAGTCACTTCAAGGTGCTTCATATTGTAAGGTAGACCCTACTATAACACATATAGAGAAAAAAAAACCCTGTGAGCAAGCACTTTGGCAACAGTGGGAAGGAAAAACTCCCTTTTAACAGGAAGAAACCTCTGGCAGAACCAGGCTCAGGGAGGGGCGGGGCCATCTGCTGCGACCGGCTGGGGAGAGCAAAGGAGGACAGGATAAAGACATGCATCATGGGAGTCCCCCAGAAGCCTATGCCTATTGCAGCACAACTAAGGGAGGATTCAGGGTCACCTGATCTAGCCCTAACTATATGTTTTAGCAAAAAGGAAAATTTTGAGCCTAATCTTAAAAGTAGACATAGTTTCTGTCTCCCAAATCCAAATTGGAAGCTGGTTCCACAGAAGAGGGGCCTGAAAACTGAAGGCTCTGCCTCCCATTCTACTTTTAAATAGGTAACTCTACTTGTAACTCTAGGAACAACAAGTAAACCTGAAGTGCTCTAATGGGGTAATATGGTACTACAAGGTCATTAAGATAAGATGGGGCCTGATTATTTAAGACCTTGTAAGTGAGGAGCAGGATTTTGAATTCTGGATTTAACAGGGAGCCAATGAAGAGAAGCCAATATAGGAGAAATCTGTTCTCTCTTTCTAGTCCCTGTCAGTACTCTTGCTGCAGCATTTTTGATTAACTGAAGGCTTTTCAGGGAGTTTTTAGGACATCCTGATAATATTGAATTACAGTAGTCCAGTAATAAATGCATGAACTAGTTTTTCAGCGTCACTCTGAGACAGGATATTTCTAATTTTAGAGATGTTGCACAAATGGAAGAAAGCAGTCCTACATATTTGTTTATTATGTGCTTTGAAGGACATGTCTTGGTCAAAAATTACTCCAAGGTTCCTCACAGTGTTACTGGAGCCCAAGGTAATGCCATCCAGAGTAAGAATCTGGTTAGATACCATATTTCTAAGATTTTCAGGGCCGAGTACAATAACCTCAGTTTTAACTGAATTAAGAACCAGAAAGTTAGCGGCCATCCAGGTCTTTATGTCTTTAAGACATTCCTGCAGTTTAACTAATTGGTGTGTGTTACCTGGCTTCATGGATAGATAGAGCTGCGTGTCATCTGCATAGCAGTGAAAATGTATGATATGCCTTCTGATGATACTGCCTAAGGGAAGCATGTATAATGTAAACAGAATTTGTCCTGTTGTTTCCGAGCTCATCCACTCCACTCTATGGAATCCTCAACCACCTTATTGAGGCCATGGGCTACTTATCTTCGCTAGCCTGCCTACCTAGGGGATCCTTTCCTTGGAGATCCGCCAGGTCCGGGAGCCGCCACCCGTCCCTTCCGAGGCCTTCCCCAAACTGCAGTTCAATTCATGTTTAAACTATTTGCCTTTATCTACTAAAAAACACTGTCAAACTTAAAATGAGGGCGTAGGCCCAGCTAGGTAATGGGAGATAAATGGATGGATTGTAATGGTAAATGGACTGATTCTTATATAGCGCTTTTCTATTCTCCTAGAGTACTCAAAGCGCTCTATACAACATGCCACATTCACCCAATCACACCCATTCCCACCAGCACTGTCTTCTAAGTTTCTTAGTGCTTCCTAACTACCATTCATATACATTCATATGCTGATGAACGCATCGGAGAGCAATTTGGGGTTAGTATGTTCCCCAGGGATACTTGGCATGCAGACTGGAGGAGCCAGGGATCAAACCACCAACCTTCTGATCAGTAGAGGACCTGCTCTACCTCCTGAGGTACAGCCACCCTAAAACTAACCTGTCTCACGATGGATATTAGATCTGTACGTGTACCATTATGTTTTTCATATTGTGACACATGCTGCAAAACAAACTGAGGTAGACTAACTGTGTTATTTAAATGTTACATGAAAAGTTTGCTGTGCTGTGATGGATTTAAAGCAAAGAACAGTGTGTTGGACTGGTGCACAGTGGCTGTTCTGCACATGGTCAGAGTTAGGTTACATAAGATAACATAAGATAAAATAACTCTTTATTGTCATTGCACAGTCATACCTAGTACAATAGTACAACAAAATTGGAAACTGTCCCGCATCGGGACTACACACAACACAACACAACACAACACAACACAACACAACACAACACAACACAGTAACTTACTTAAAGTGGATTTTTTTAAGGTGCAAGAGAGGTATGAGCAAAGGAATGACTTAATAAATAAAAAAGAAAAGAATGAGTGTATGTTTATTGCACATAGTTACTGTTATTGTTATTGCCCCCCAAAAAAGTTCAGGGAGGTAGCCAGTCAGGTCAGCTATTAGCACAGGGCTATTGCCCTGTTGTAAAAGCTGTCCTTAAGTCTGTTTGTCCGCAACATCAGCAGCCTGAATTTCCTTTTGTTGCACGGTATTACATAACTTCTACGACTTAAACAAAATATCATCCTGAGAAGCATGCACCAATACTATGGAAAAAGATAAAATTGGTTCTTAGTCTATTGAGTAAACTTAATTATATAAAATGTGAACAAATATAAAATGTTTTTATGTTGCTGCGACTGAGTGTGCTGCACTAAGTGGAACAGCTGTACACATCTGGCTGCAGAGCTCCACTCACTGTGGGTTCGGGCTCCACTGTAATAGTTCATCCAGATGATTTTTCAGGTTCTCTGAACAGTCTGTGGGGTGGATTAGAGAGAGGAGGTGACAGACTGTCTTTGGTAAGTAGCTCATTAGTCTGAACACGTGTGTGATAAACAGTTCAGGTTGTGGCTATCATGATGTGTAAATCTAAAGACTCTTATAACTATATTACAGACCATGCTTGTAGCTGCTGCTTCCTAGGTGTGCTTGTTAGGTTTATATTGTGGATTGTCATTTATGCTTAGAAATATATAACCATATATTCTTAGAGGTGTATAATCGATTGCATATTGATAGGATGTCTGATCCTTAGCAGTGTGCAAAGACTCTGTGTGCCTCCCAGAGCACTCTGAGATACACACACATCCTAGGGTCATGAGAGAGTTCGTACCTTCTTTTATTGTTTTATGGTATGGTAAACACATCTATGTCTGTTTTAGTATAAGTGCCTTTTGTTTAGATGAACTGCTGGACTTCCAGGCCAGCAGATTTAGGGGAGACATTCACAGGGTCACATCTTGACCCCACACACACACACACACACACACACACACACACACATGCGCATGCCTATACGTACACACAGACAAGGTACTCTTTGTTCACATGTATCCCTGTGTAAGACATCATATGTTAATGAACTTATGCATAGTCATGTAACCACAATAAAGAGCAGTGTTACAGGGGAAGCTGGCTGAGAGCGACTGGGGTTCGAGTGGAAGGAACGGCACTCGTTACAGTTACTTTTCAGATTTCTTAGCTGAAGTCATGTCTAAATATGATCATGTCCTTATTGTTGGAGATTTTAACATCCATGTGTTTTGATCTGATAAAGCGATGGTTAAAGATTTTTTTTAAGTTTAATAGATTCTTTTAATCTCACACAGTGGGTGGCTGAAACTACACAAGCATGTGGACATACACTGGACTATGTTTTATCCTATGGCCTGCCTCTTTCAAACTTGATTATTTTAAATGCAGTGTTTTCAGATCATAGCCCTGTGTTAATTGACATCGTATTGTCCACGGGGTAGAACCACACTCCTGCATGGCATTATCAATCTGGCCACTGCTGCACAGTTTTCAGTTCTGTTTCATCAGACTTGTTTAAACTCTGTGTCAATGTCTTCTGAAACAGAGGCGCTGGTTCCACCTTACCTGCCAAGCTGTTTCAGATGCTGTGGCTTGTGAAGTAGTCAGACTCGAATGTCAAGGAAGGTGGTAGGGAAGCAGACTACGCAGACATTTCGGGTTTCCAGAGGTGAGCAATTTATTTACAGTGAACTCAATTTAATGTGTAACTTAACAAAACTTCCCCCTAAATTAACTCAATTAACAAAACTCAACAGTACATGGATCTGGTAACACAGCTCACCTCTCCTCTCTCGTCTGAATCTTCTTCTTCTTCTTCTTCTTAAATGTTATTGGCGGTTGGCAAACAACTGATTGGTGCATTACCGCCACCACTAGTATGGAGTGTGGACTGGAATGACGCCCCAAAAAACAAAACAAAAAAACCCAAAACAAAACAAAAAAAACCCCTCAAATCCTTTAAAACACTCTTCCCACTTTAAAAAACTGGAATAAAGCCTGGTAACTTTTACTTCCAGAATCCTTTTGCAGTAGGTCAACCAGATCCAGTTTTATTTTCATAGTAATGAGATTTTGGTTCAATTGTCTCCTCTCCACCTGATATTTCTGACAGTGCAATATCACATGCTCTATAGTTTCCTTTTCTCCACAGAAGGCACATTTCCCCGTATTATGTTTCCCAATCAAGAATAGTGTTGCATTCAACCCAGTATGACCAAATCTGAATCTCGATATGACCACCTCCTCTCTCCTGCTCCTTCCAGTGGTCCTCATTTCTCTCACCCCCCTTCGTATTGTATACAACCACCGTCCTCTCCTTTCCTCTTCCCACTGCTGTTGCCATCTACTCCTCATTTCTTGCCGTATGATACTCTTTATTTCAGCTTGACCAAAACAAACAGCCAGGTCCACAGTCCCATGTTTCATTGCTTCCTTCGCCGCTCTGTCTGCCATTACATTCCCCTTTATTCCATAATGGGCTGGAATCCATAGAAACACAACTGTAAGACCCATCATGTTTACCCTGAAAAGTGTTTGCTGAATCTCTGCTAGAATATCTGCTCTCGCTTCTGAGTGACTACACTGTAAACTAAGCAATGATGCTCTTGAGTCTGAACAAATGATAGCTTTTAATGGCCTCATATCTTCCACCCACTGAACAGCCAACAGAATTGCAAGCAGTTCTCCAGTGAATACTGACAGTCTATCAGTGATCCTTTTTCCTATTTTAACCATGAACTCCGGGACCACAACTGCTACACCAATTTGACTGGCTGAATTCTTTGATGCATCTGTATATAATTGAACATAACCATAAAACTGGTCAATGTAAGCCTGCTCGGTATAGGAGTTTAAAATAAATGCCCCATTCTTATTCATCTTATCCAGTAGAGTGAAATCTACTATGGCTTCAGGAAGTATCCATGGATGTATTGCTGGTAACAAAACTCGAAGACAAATGTATAACTGATCCAGTTTAAATTCTCTTGCTCTTCCACCCACAATCCACCCAAAGCTCTTTGATTTCTGCCTTTCTTTCTCCCAGCAAGGGTTGAGAACTGCTTGTGTTGGGTGATCCTGTCCATGGCCCTGAAGAGTTGCCCAATAATTAAGCATAAGCTGTGTTCTTCTCAGTCCTAGTGGCATTTCCCCCATCTCCACCTGCAAAGCTGCAGTAGGAGTTGTTTTAAAAGCACCTGTACAGAGTCTTAGCGCCTGATGTTGAACAACGTCTAACTTAACTAGAGTTGTGTCTGCAGCTGAATAGTATGCTACACACCCATAATCTAACACAGATCTGACCAACCCCACATATATGGCTCTCGAGGACTTCCTATCTGCTCCCCACTCCCTCCCAACCAAACACCTCAATATATTTAATATTTTTTTGCATTTATCCACCATTTTCTGAATATGAACACCCCATGTCAGCCTTTCATCCAACCACATTCCCAGAAACTTAAATTGCCTAACTCTTTCTAACTCTAAACCATACAACTTTAGCTTAACTTCCTTACTAACCCTTTTCCTTGTAAAGAACATTGTCTTGGTCTTATCCACTGAAAGTTTAAAACCCCACTTATACGACCACTCTTCAACTTTCCCAATTGCTCCCTGCAGTTTCTTCACAATAAAGTCAACATTTTTCCCTCTCTTCCATATTGCCCCATCATCAGCAAAAAGAGAACACCCCAATCCACCCTCTATGTCATCATCATTAAAGAAAACAACAAAGGGCTCACTATGCTCCCTTGAGGTGTACCGTTTTCTACCAAAAATCTTTCAGAATAAACCTCCCCAATCCTCACTTGAATTTGTCTTCCCTTTAAAAAAAATCCATTATCCACCTGTACATCTTCCCCCTAATACCCAATTTACAGATTTTAATTAGTAGGCCTTCTCTCCACATCATACCATAGGCTTTCTCTATATCAAAAAACACTGCAACTACACTTTCTTTGTTTATTTGTCCTTTTCTAACTTCATGTTCCAAACACAATACTGGATCCATGGTATTCTTCCCCCTCCAAAACCCACTTTGATGTTTAGAGATAAATCCTCTAGTTTCTAGATAGTACGTTAATCTGGCATTTATCATACGCTCCATTACTTTACAAATATGCGAAGTTAAAGCTATAGGTCTAAAACTTCCTGGATTTGTGTCATCCTTTCCTGGTTTCCGTATGGGTACCACCACACTCTCATCTGAATCAGACAGAGACTGGCTTTAAATAGGGCCATCAATTTACCTTCAATTAGCCCAGCCAGTACCACTCACTTGAACTGAGGGATCTTAAACTCTACACAGATGATTAAAAAAGACACAGAATTTCACACTTCTAATTGGGACATTTACACAACTAAATGGCTGTATTAATGAAAACGAAAAGATTCAACAAACCCCTTTAAACCTTGAAACAAACAAACGGAAGCATTTCTATGGACAAAGAAACCCCTCCACTTGGTTCGACCTGCTGATTTCATGTGTGACATCATCAGGACTTTAAAAGGAGGAAATGCTAGGCGGGCTTTTCCCTACACCTGACCCACATGAAGACCGAAAAGAAAGAACAAAGTAAGTGTGAACAAATGACTTAATCTGTAACACAATAAAATATAAAGAAACATGTAACTGAGTATTTGCCTTAATTTGCAGAATGTTTGATTTGCCGGCAACAGAACGCTTACACAAACAAACCCGGGATAGCGAGTGCAGCAATGTTACTTGACAAATAGCAAATCATAGCAAATAAATAGAAACAGAATAATGTGAATAATGTGCAAACAAAAAGGTCAATACATATGGGACAAATGGAGAGCATTGCAACTGCTCATCCACTTTGTCATCTAGAGCCCTTTTTTTTTTTTGCCAGTGCCTCTTTCTCAATAGTGGAATATTTCATTTCCCTAGGAAAGAGCTTGCGGCTTATATACACCACTGGTCGTTTATTCTCACCCTCACCCTGCAACAACACTGCTCCAAGTCCTTTTCCAGAAGCATCCGTCTGCAAAGTAAATGGCTGGGTAAAATCCAGGCACTGCAAAACAGGTTCACTACACAAACAGTTTTTTAGATCAACAAAAGCAGCATTGGGAATGAAGCGGCGATACCACCCTGATACCACCCACCCTAAAGTCCACTGGGAACTCTAAAAGTTGTTAAATCTTTAGAAGACTCAGTCAAAGGTACTTGCCAGTAGCCCTTGCAAAGGTCTAGTGTCGTAAGATACTTGGCGTTCCCTAAGCGCTCAATCAGTTCCTCTACTCGTGGCATCGGATAAGCATCAAAAGCAGAAACAGCATTGAGTTTAGAGAAATCCACACAAAATCTCTGTTTAGAGTCATTTTTCTTTGGCACTAGTGCCACTGGACTACACCACTCACCTCTAGATGGCTCAATGACTCCCATGTCAAGCATGTCTTCCACCTCTTGTTTTAGTGCAGGCATCAGCTTTGCAGGAACCCATGAGGTGGTGTCCCTAATAGGTTTTTGATTGGAACAGTGGAATCGTATCTCATGTTGGACGAGATTGGTGCAACCTGGTTTGGTGCTAAAAAGATCAGCAGGCATAATTGCTTTCAACTCTTTCTGTTGTTTGGAAGTAAGGTGACTCAAATCAGGAACTGGCTATTAACCTGATGTAGAAGGAAAGAACAGCTCCCATGGTTCCTCCTCTTCGACCACAGAATGAGCCCAACACTCTAGCGAAGATGCTGGCTGATCAAACCATTCTTTCAACAAATTTACATGAAATATTTGATGCTTCTTGTGACCCTCAGGCAAATATATACAGTTCATAGGTAACTGGACCCACTTGCCTACTGATCACATACGGTCCTGCCACTTGGCAAGGAGACTGTTCTCAGATTATGGCAGAAGCAGCAAAACTTTTTGTCCCTCTTGAAAAATACTCATACGAGCTGCCTTGTCATAACTCTGCTTCTGACGTTGTTGGACACCAACCAGATGAGTATTGGCCAGCTCTTGGAGCTCCTCAAGCTTATCTCTCATTTTCAGTATGTATGAAAGAACATTGCATTGTTTTCTGGGATTTGGAGCCTCCCAAGCCTCTTTCAACACATCAAGGGGACCCTGGACAGCATCGCCATAAAAGAGCTGGAAAGGAGAAAACCCTGTGGAAGCTTGTGTTATGTATGAACCAAGAGTTATTGTGTGCTATGCAAGCCATCGCCAGTAGGGGGCACCACGCCCAGTTATGTGTGTGTGTGTAACTTCTGTGTCATCCAAATAAAGAAGAAGTCAACTTGTAAACAAACTATCATGTGTGCAGTCTGACCCGGCATAAGCCCTAATAGTGTACTGACAGTACAGTGGGAATATAACATAAATTGGCGACGAGTTGTGACGTCTGGAAGACTTGGCCGTCTACTGAGCATGTACTGACTGCGTGGCTGAGTTTGGACGGAAAACGGACAATCGCGTGGCGAATTAGCATCGGAGCTAGCTGCTAGCTGCTTTTTATCCGACGAGTCAGAAACGACAGTGTTGGCTGTGGACAGCGGATACATCATGGCTGGAATGATTGGCCAGATGGACCCCTTTGATGATGCTGATGAGCAATGGGCAACGTATATTGAACGTTTTGAGCATTACATCCTTGCTAATGACATTCAGCCTGACAAACGAGTCCCGGTGCTGCTGAGTGTGATGGGTCCCAAGACGTACGGTATTCTGCGTAATCTGGTGGCTCCAAGCAAGCCTGGGACAATGCAGTATGACAATATTGTGGGTGTTTTGCAAGCTCATTTTGCTCCCAAACCGCTGGTAATAGCTGAAAGGTTCTGGTTCCACAAGAGGAATCAGGGGGAGGAAGAAACGGTCGCACAGTATGTGGCGGTGCTAAAAAGACTATCAGAACATTGTGAGTTTGGTGCGTATCTGGAAGATGCTCTACGGGACAGATTTGTGTGTGGATCAAAGTGTGAAACTGTGCAGAAGCGTCTTTTGACTGAAAAGGATCTCACGTTTCGCAAAGCAGTTGATTATGCCATGTCGGCAGAGACAGCAACACATGAAGTGCAGCAGTTGAGTGGTTCCCTTAAAGTGAATGCGGTGCTGTCACAAAAAGGTGATAAATGCCGCCGCTGCGGGAAAATGAATCATACTGATGATGACTGCTGGTACAAAGACCGTGACTGTCACCAGTGTGGGAGGAAGGGCCACATGAAACGCATGTGTAAAGGTAGAGCCAGAAGCAGCCAAGATTGGAACAGGAAAGAGAAAGAGGGAAAACCTGAGCTGAAAGGCAAAGCAGTTACAAACAGAGCAAAGGACAAAAAGCGGAGAATTCATCATGTTGCTGCAGAGGAAAGTGAGAGTGAAGGAACCAGACCCGACACTGATAGTGAGTTGGAGCTGTATTCCTTGTCTCGAAAAGAGAAATATTCACGTATCTCCCTGATGCCTGTAGTTAACGGGAAGAAAATGGAGATGGAGCTGGATACAGGGGCTGCTGTGTCTTTGATCCCATGGGAACAGTACAAAAGTATGCTGAGTCAGTTGCCGCTGCAACCCCCTGACATTATGCTGAAAACATACGCTGGGGAGCCGCTGGCACCAGAAGGGGTCATCAAGGTGCAAGTTGAACTGAATAAGCAGCGTGCAACTCTACCCTTGTACGTGGTAAAGGTGGATGCTCCACCACTGTTTGGTAGGGAGTGGCTGAGAGTTATCAAGCTGAACTGGAAAGACTTAAAGATGATTCATGCCAGAGAGCAGAGCGGAAATGACAATCTGGAGGCTGTGTTAAAGAAACACTCCGCCGTTTTCTCTAAGGAGCTGGGCACAATGAACGGAATTAAAGCCAGATTGACTCTTAGGCCTGATAGTGTCTCCAAATTCTGTCCACCACGTAACGTGCCTTATGCTCTCCGCCCTCGGGTGGAGGCGGAACTGAAACACCTGACTGAGCTTGGGGTGATCACACCAGTGGAGCATAGTGATTGGGCTACGCCCATGGTCCCTGTCAACAAGAAGGATGGCTCAGTGAGACTCTGCGGTGATTTCAAAGTCACTCTAAATTCGCAGCTCTGTGTGGATAAGTACCCACTTCCACGCATTGAGGACCTGTTTGCTTCTCTAGCAGGAGGTCAGCATTTCAGTAAGCTAGACTTAGCAAATGCCTACCTACAGATGGAGGTAGAAGAGGAGTCTAAGAAGCTGCTGACTATTTCGACACAAAAAGGGCTGTTCTGTTTCAATCGCTTGCCTTTTGGAGTGGCGTCGTCACCTGCATTGTTTCAGAAGGCTATGGATCAAGTGCTTCTCGGCCTACCATACACCCATTGTTATCTGGATGACATCCTCGTCAGTGGTCCAGATAAACAGACACACCTGAGAACCCTTAAGGCAGTTTTGGGCAGGCTGGAGGACTATGGCCTGTGTCTCAAACAGGAGAAGTGCCTGTTTTTCCAAGAATCAGTGGAATACCTGGGCCACATAATTGATGCGGCAGGGTTACACAAATCACCAGAAAAGGTGCGTGCCGTTATGGAAGCTCCAGCACCAGCTGATGTCAGCCAGTTACGTTCTTTTCTGGGAATGCTCAACTATTATAGACATCAGCCTGTGAGTCAGCTTTCCAGAAAGCTAAAGAACGTCTGGCCTCACCAGAAATACTCACCCACTACAATCCTGAACTGTCTCTCCGTTTGGCATGTGACACTTCACCATATGGAGTTGGAGCCGTGCTGTCACATGTCATGCCTGATGGCCAAGAACGGCCAATTGCTTATGCTTCACGAACCCTCAGTAAAGCAGAACGAAACTATGCTCAGACCGAGAGGGAGGCGTTGGCAATTGTTTTTGGTGTGCACAAGTTTCACCAGTATCTCCATGGTAATAAGTTCACCTTACTCACTGACCATCGCCCACTGACCTCCATTCTGAGTCCAGTAAAAGGTACACCATCAATGGCAGCTGCGCGAATGCAGCGTTGGGCGCTCCTTCTGTCAGCACATAATTACACCTTGCAGTATCGGAAGGGGGCACATCACGCCAATGCGGACGGACTCTCACGTTTGCCTCTGCCCCTTGCACAGAAAGAGAAACAGGGAGCGGTTGAGGTATTCTACGCATCTCAACTGGACACATTACCAGTCAGTGTCGCCGAGATCAGACGTGACACCTTGTCTGATGTCACCTTGTCTCGTGTCCTGGAAATGGTAACAACTGGACGTTTTCCAGCAGCAAAGGACACAGATCAAGAGCTGTCACCCTATCTGATGCGCAGACATGAACTCACAATACAGCAGGGATGTGTCAAGGTTCAAAAGTTGGAGAAAAGGAGTACGGAGGGCTCACAAGCAAATAACAACTCTGGTCCAGAAGATGTGATCAAAGCAAAGATTTATTGATTACACGCGTGGAGTCCGAAGCTGGGCAAAGTCAGCAATCGAACTGAACTTACAATAATTAGACAAAGGTTTTATATGGGTACAACAACAAAGCCCCCTCTTTTGCAAAAACAGACAAAATACAGCTTACGTCAATCTAAACCACAAAATGTTCCTGCTAACTTTAACATAGTTTTAAGACCATTACGTCTCATCTCCATCCCGGTGTCGCACCATGAGCGCCTCCTTATCTCCCCGAACATCAGGTGCACTTCCTGTAAGCATCTGACAATATGCCGGCACAATTTGCAATTGCAGCAAAAACACATCTTCACTTCTTAGCTACCAAAATAGATCTATTATGGTGTGTCTGTGTGTGTGTGAGTGTGCGTGTGCGTGTATGTGGGTGCCTGCTGTGTAGGCTATGTATGTGTCATGACCTCGTCTGCACCCCAGCTCACCTCACACCTCTCGTCTTAGCCAGACATAAGGCCTGCGCACATACACAGCTGAACTATGTGTGATTTCTAGGCTAAAGGTCACACTCAAATGATGATACTCAAACCATGAAGGAAACTTACTCAAACTGAACATAAATGAAACTTAAAACTTACTTCAAAGGATATAAATGATAAATGATAAAACTTAAATCTTAACTCTAAAGGATATAAGTAATAAAAGATAAAAATCACTCCAGGCGTATGTCATGTAAGCAGGTGTGTTGCAATTCCTTTCAGAGCTCCTGTCCTCCTCACCGTGTATTGGCTGATCATTAACGTCCGCCAAGAGTTTCTGACCTTCACTTGACCAGGAGCCACAGCTCTTTAATAAGCTCAAATGCAATCATGTAAAAAAGATTAAAATCATTTTCATAACAAAAGTTCTCTCTTCTCAGATCTACCAATATGTTTGCTCGTCTCTACTACAGTTTAATCATTGAAAATTACACTGATCAGCATACTTTGTGGAAATTACAGATTACATAATGGCAAAAGCGTTTTTCAGACCCCTCAGATGCCTCATGTGGGGCGTGAGGGTGGTTGTGCCACCTAAGCTGCGCTCTCATGTCCTGAAAGAGCTGCACACTGCACATCCAGGGATGGTGAGGATGAAGAGCTTAGCTTGCAGCTATGTTTGGTGGCCTGGCATTGATTCTCAAATTGAGCTTCAAGCTAAAGCCTGCCAGTCTTGTCAGCGTGTGCAAAAAGAGCCTGGGTTAGCACCTTTGCACCCTTGGCTGTGGCCTTCCTGTCCGTGGGAACGGATCCATGTGGATTTTGCGGGTCCATTTGAAGGTCACATGTACCTGGTGGTGGTAGATGCACATTCCAAGTGGCCTGAGGTGCATATTATGGATAGCACCACAGCCAGTAAAACCATACAAGTGCTACGGGGTCTCTTTAGTCGCCATGGCATTCCCCACGTCCTGGTGAGTGATAACGGACCGCAGTTCTGTTCTGAGGAATTCAGGGTGTTCCTGAAAGCTAATGGAGTCAAACACATCCGCTCCATGCCGTACCATCCTGCCACTAATGGTTTGGCTGAGCGTTTTGTGCAGACATTCAAGCATGCGCTGAGAGCTTCCAGGGGTACAGCACCTGTGCAACAACGCCTTGACACGTTCCTCTTGACATATCGCAACACTCCCCATGCAACAACTAGAGAAACGCCAGCTATATTGTTCATTGGACGCAACCTGCGCTCTCGACTGGATTTTCTGAAGCCCAGTGTGGCCGGAGCAGTGCGTCGGTCACAAGATGCTCAACAACAATGCCGACAGCAACACTCCAGGGACAGACGGTTCACTGTTGGCGAGCCTGTCCTGGTGCGTGATTATAGGAAGGGAGAGGACAAGTGGACGCCCGGTGTCGTACTGGAGAAGACTGGGCCAGTGTCATACAAGGTGAATGTGGGAGCCCAAGGAGTGTGGAAACGTCTTGTGGATCAGATGCTGACACGACCGGAGTCAGTATCTCAGCAGGTCACAGTGGATCCTCCGACAAGCTCTCAAATGTCACCAGCCCAGAGTGGTAGTGACACCATGCTTCACCCTTGTACATCTCTGCAGGAAGAGACTGTTGAACAAGTTCTGGGGACCACCTTACCTCCAGAAACACCCCAGTCTCTTAAGCCATCACCGACTGACTGTACACAGGTTGCAGAATCTGTAAGACGTTACCCAGTGAGAGTCACTAAGCCACCCGCTCATTATCATGATGGGTGAGCGTTCTAAGTAGTTCTGTGAGAATTTTGGGGTTCAGAGACATTATTCTCAACTAAAAAAAAAAGTTCAGAAAGAAAAAAAAAAGTACTACTTTGGTTATGGGAAATGTTTCTGTGGGTGGGTGCCATGGTCGCATAGTTTAGTGGGGAGGAGATGTTATGTATGAACCAAGAGTTATTGTGTGCTATGCAAGCCATCGCCAGTAGGGGGCACCACGCCCAGTTATGTGTGTGTAACTTCTGTGTCATCCAAATAAAGAAGAAGTCAACTTGTAAACAAACTATCCTGTGTGCAGTCTGACTTGGCATAAGCCCTAATAGTGTACTGACACTACAGTGGGAATATAACAGCTTGAGGTACCTCTCTATAGGCAAAGAGCAAGAAAGGAAGCCACTGGTCCCAATCTGCTCCTGTATCTTTCACAAACTTCCTCATCATAGCTTTAAGGGTTTTGTTGAAACGCTCAACAAGGCCATCTGTCTGTGGGTGGTAGGGACTTGTCTTGATACCTTTGATCCCCAGCAATCTATAGACTTCTCTCATGAAGTTGGATGTAAAGTTGGACCCTTGGTCAGTAATGATTTCTTTTGGGATCCCTACCCTCGAGAACATTTGTATTAAGCAGTTGGCAATCTGACGAGCTTTAACCTTTTTTAACGGGAAAGCCTCGGGATATCTTGTAGCATAGCCACACACTACCAAAATATACCTATTCCCTGCACTGCTCCTCTCTAATGGGCCTATGATGTCCATCACAACACGGGAGAATGGGGTGTCTAAAATCAATAAAGGACAAGCTCCATATATTATTTCAAACGTTGCTGGACTGTTGGCAACATTATCAGGAAACTGTGAAAGATGCCAAAAGAAAGTATTTGTCAAATATAATTTTGTTAAACTGTCACAAGCCTCATGTTTTATTTAATACTGCTGATGCTGTTTTAAATGTTCCTCAGTCTGACGGTGTTGAACTTTCCTCCAAGGCATGTGAGAAATTTGTGCATTTCTTTGTGGAAAAGGTGAATAACGCCAGGGCTCAGATAAGACCACCTGCTCTTGACCCTTCAGGTCGTTGTTCTGCTGCTTTCTACCAGTTTGAGCCTGTAACATTCTCTTTATTGTATGAGGTTGTTAGTCATCTGAAGCCCTCAGGTTCCCCTACTGATGTTCTTCCACTTCAATCATTTAAAGAGGTCATTTCTACTCTTGGTCTATCTGTTCTTGCTATTATTAATACCAGTTTCTCATCTGGTATTTTTCCTAAAACGCTTATGTAGCATGCTTATGCTACATTTCAACCTCTGCTTAAGAAGAACTAGCCTGGATCCCTCTGTTTTATCAAATTTTAAGCCTATTTCCAAGCTTCCTTTTTTCTCTAAAATTCTGGAGAAAATTTCTCATAATCAGCTGAAAACCTTTTTAGATGAAAATAATGTCCTTGAGATTTTTCAGTCTGCTTTTAAATCAGATCCAATATCAGATCTTCTTTTGGGTTTTAAAATGGATAGTGATTTTAGCTTTTATAGTCAAGTGAGAGCAGTAGTGAAATCCAGCTTTTTTCCCGCTGAGGTAACTGCACATGATGAAATCCACCTTGTCAAAAGATGATTTCAGAACAGTAACTTGGCTAAATTACTGGTTATATCTTAGTATTAGCCAGTCATCCATGTCACATATTCAGCTGGTGCAAAATGCTGCCGCACGGCTTTTCACTGGTACACGGAGAAGGGAGGATATTACTCGCATTTTATCCTCACTATACTGGCTGCCTGCCCATGTTAGAGTTCATTTTAAAATTCCTTTATTTGTTTTTAAAGTCTTACATGGTGTCGGCCCATACCACTTCTTTCCACTCTTGGTCTCTTAGATCACCATACGGTACCAGTTGTTGTTGGATGTGCCGAAGAAGCATTGGAAGCTCCAGGTGGATTGGGCTTTTGCGGTTGCAGATCCCAAATTGTGGAACGCCTTGGCATTTCAAATTAGAAAGGTCTCCTCAATCGTTATTTTTAAATCTAGTCTAAAGACCCAAGTTTGGCTTTGAACACAGTATAGAAATGTTGCATTTTTATTTTATTGTCTCTGTGATGTTGGTTTTCTATATTGCTTACTGTTATTGTGTTTTTATTTTTAGTATTTATATTTATATTTTTTCTTATTATATGTTAAAAACTTTGGTCAGTGCTAGCTGTTTTTAAAGTGCTAGCAGAAGTACTTGACTAGATCCATCGCTCTGGTCCTGTGGTCTTCCTGGACCTAAAAGACCACACGATAACACCACACATCTATCAGCTGTGTGTTGTCACTGCTCAGATATTTTTTGTACAATTTTTTTTTTATTCTTTTTTGTTTGATGAGTTAAATATCTTTTTATTTAAAATCTTAATTGAGTTCATAAAGAGACTAACAAGAACAATATTAAAGAGCTGTTTCTGCTCTGTACTTAGATCTGTGGTTAAATTATTGTTCACTGTGTCTATGAACGGTCAACAAATGCTCTGATCAAATGCTGATTATCAACTTTTTACTGTTGTGGAAGAAGAGCCTATCCAAAATCCTATAGTTTTATAAAAGTACTAATACTATATATGTACATTCTGTAAAAATACATTTTACTGAAGTAAGTACAAATGTTCTGCATTAAAATATACTTCAAACTCTATATAACTTTTGAGTCATTAAAGTGTACACCACAGCTGGAGCTAATACACTGAAGCTAAATCACACCACTATTTATTAGCTGATTTTTATTTATATTAATCTAATTCTGCTACATAGGATTAGAGTTTGTAATGACATATTTGCATTTGTATAGTCCATCCATCCATCCATCCATTCTCTTCCATTTAGCCAATTCAGGGTCTCGGGGGGTCTGGTTCTTATCCCAGGTGTCTTGGGGCAAGAGGCGGTCTACACCCTGGACAGGTAAGCAGTCTGTCGCAGGGCACATTTGTTTTTTATAAATAAATCAGAAAATCAATATGAAAGCACTGATCTGTGGTATACATCACTCTTGAGGATTGTTGAGGAAAGTTCAGTTTGCTAGTTTACCTACAGCTATTATTTCTATTGTGTAGCAGTGGATGCTCTGATTTATCACGAAGCTTCACTTTACTTTTGTTTAAAAACATGTTAAAAACTGTAGAATTCCAGGGCATGTTTTGAAGAAGTAATGTATGTGCAGTTACATGTGTTTGCTGCAGACTGAGCAACTTTTTGTTGGCAAGTTGAAATGTCTGTGTTTTGGCCAAAGTTTATAATTGCCACAATCCTGTGGTTTCTTCGAGATTACAGTAGTCCAGTCACAGCTGTCTGTATTTCCAATGCTGCACAGCAAACAATAATTGTTGATATTTAATTCTGCAATCGTTATTTTTCAAATTGTGAGGTGGGAATTCTGTAAACAAATAAGGTTTAAAACAGTATTTCTGTCGCTGCCACAGTGTAACTCAGTTTAACGCTGTAACCTGAAGTGTCCATCGACGTGACCAATCACATTAGGACACAAGCCTCCTTTGGTTCCGCCTCCAAACTGTAAAAAATCAAAGTGATCCGGGACAGGAAAATTTCGCGAGCAAATAAACCGCGCGAGCGAAAAACTGCTGCAGCGCAAGCAAAGGAGAAACTCGGTCGCTTATTTGTGCACGTGGCCCCAGAATTCACTGGTATACGGCTACACCTCTGCTGAGTAACTAATATTTCCTTGCTAGAAGTCAGTAGAGGCGTATCCCAGTGTAAACTTCTGATAAACCGACCTTCATCCAGCAATCTGCAGTCTGTGCAGCCGGATTCTGGGGATGAGATAGCAGTGCAACGGGCATGGACCTTCTGGCCCATGTATAAATGATAAATGATTGGTTCTTATCTAGTCTACAGGGGCACTCAAAGCGCTCAACAAGAAGCTGGTTATAGATAAAGTTGACTAAGGTATTTTTCCGAGGGGTATATAAAGAAAATTTCCACCCAGCCAGGATTACTTTGTGTGCTCACTCAATGAGACTCAAATGAATACCAGTTGTTTTGCATGTACAGCTTGTGTACGTATTGTACAGCAGATGGAGCCATTCACCTACCCTTGTTTCTGTACTGTCACCTGATGTTGAACACACTTTATTCTTTGGTCCACATAAATATTTACTAGTAAAATTACAAGGTAATAAAAGCAAGACTATTAAACACAATTAATATGCATTTAGTGCTAAATCCTGATACCTGAGTTCAAGAAAAATACCTCGAAAATATTCTAAAATGTAATAAATCTAATGGATGTTTTTCCAACGCCATTTTTGGATACTAAACTTTTCAAACAGTATTAATCTGTAATCTATGAAGTTTGTGGGTTGCTGTGGCTGACCAGCCTACCCATTCCTGTTGTTGTCGGGTGGGAGTTTCCAGCTATACAGCTCAGGGGAAACGCCACAGGATGTCCTTTTCCTCATTCCTCAAGGACAGATTTCGGTTATGTACATGTTGAGCTGGTGTGTATGTTAAAAACATTTCCAGTATGTGAGTCTTCTTTGATTCTTTTTTGTTAAAAGGAAAAAGGAATCATATAAAGCTTGAGAATTTAGAGGCTTATGACCGCATTGTTGCTGTTTTCACAATACGATCTAGTCGATCACATAGTTATTATAAAACTGATCATTAAAGTACTGCTTGTCTAGAGATGCCTACACACAAAAATGATCTCGGTGTACAGATTTCACATTTGTTTGTTGTTTGTTTGTCTTAAGTTTAAAATAAACTTAATTGTATTCAAACAACCAACAATCTGTTGGAAGCAGATTCAACCGGGCTTGAGTGGTTGAATTTTGTTTGTTCACCACTTGGATAGACCTATTTTAGCCTGCAACACTGAGTATCTCTTGAAGCGTCATCAGTGCTTCATAAGATAATGTTGTGTCCATGGCCTTAAACAGAGCTTGACAGTGCACTGGGAAAATATTCAAAGTAATTCTCTTGTTCCATGGATGACTGCACATTTTGTCATATTAAAGCTTTGTCACAAAATGTATTAAATTATTTTACCTCAAAATTCTGCACACTCCACAAATGCAAAGTGAAAAACATTTGCTTAAAATTCTTGCAAATGTATTAAAAAATAAACAAAAATATAACATGTTTATAATTATTTAGAGCCTTTGCCATTGCCCTCAAAGTTATGGTGCATCCTTCTTCCACTAATCATCTGTCAGCTGTTTCTACAACTTGATTGGAGTCCGTCTTTGGTAAGCTGGTTTGGGAACAATTCAGTGACCCTCTGGATGAGGTAAAAGAGGTGGCTCAAACTGGTCCCCGCGCAACCCAAATTCAGTTAAGTGATAGAAAATGTCCAAATGCAACAGCATGAAATGCTTTCACTTAAATGAAAGAATTAATCTTTTTTTCAGTGAATACTATGTAATTTAAATGGAGATTAAATTTACAAGCTGTTTCACATGAAATTACACAGATAAACATTAAAGTATAGAAAACAAAATAATCATGAAATAATCCTTCTCTGTTCTTCACTTTACAGTAGGAGCCCATTTGGTTGCCAGCATCTTGCATTTATCAATGGAAGTACAAGATGCTAATAGTGAGGCACTGAAGGGATGAGTGCGACAGCTGCTGGGTGAATCCTACTACACTATCGGGTCATGTGGTACACACAATCACACTCTATCCCTCTGATCCTTCAAGCCCTCCCGTTTCCCTCCGTCTCTCACTAAGGCCGAGCACAGTGAGGGAGGGCAAAAATGCCTGAGCTCAGAGAGAGAGTGAAGAGCCGAGTGACTAAGAGAAGGAGGAAAGGCTGTGAGCAATCTGAGTCCAGATTACCACCAAAGCAGGAGCAGAGCGGACAGAAATACAGGAATACAAGCTCTCCTATCATATTCTCTACTTGTGTCAATTTAAAAGGAGAAAAGAAGAGGATTACAAACTCAAAGGGTGAAAAGAGGAGGAGGGAGAAAACAAAAGCAGAGGAGCAGAAGTAATGTGTTACCAACAGCGAGCGTTTCAGAGGACAGTGTTGTCATAGATGAGGAGGTGATGCGTGTGAGCGTGTGGGTTTGCAACACAGCAGCGACAAAGGTGATGTGTGTGTAAAGTGAACCCCCCTTACCTACAAATCCCCAACACCGTCTACTGAAACTTGGCCTGAGGTTTTGCAAGCCATGGTGAGGACCGGGAGCTAGCTGATATCCTGCTGAACACTATGGCCCAGGTGAGGAGAGACTCCCTCATAAACACACACAAAGCTATTCATGCATTTTAAAGACATCTACTTTGTTGTATATTCACACACGCAAAGTGAAGTTTTGTCCATTCTTTATTTCTCTATCACAGTAGGGTAGCGTTTTAAACACAGACAACATCTGTACCTGTATAAACCAAATGAAAGCTAAATTGCTCAGAGTAGAACCGTGTTGGTAAATAATAACTGCAACTTTACCCTCCTTTGTAAAAGTCTATGAGTTTTTGAGTCTTTGATGTATAGATACCACTCTACAAAATTATAGAATATTTCTTGCCCACTGGGCAAAAAGGACACTCAGGCATTCAACTCCCAAAGTGAAAAATTCTGGAAAAAATACATTCTATTTACATCTATTGGAGAGATATTTTCATTCAGTGTATTTTACATTTGGCACGCTCTGACAAAGATGACTGACGTGACGATCCCATGCCTTTCTTTACACGTTACCTAATGTGTATTGGTGATGTTCCTACAACAGCATAATGTTCCTCCAGGATAATCATCTTTCTATTGAGGTCTAATGCTGTGACAGGGTTTATATAACCGAAATAATATTATCACCTAAATGTACCAAACTGTGACTTGAAAGAGTAAATTACTTGTCATTGACTTTCACACAAGAAACCAGCCTGAGTCTCCCGGGTTAAAGTCCTACTCCTTGTGCAAACTATGTTGCTCTTGTCACTGACTGAAGTGTTCTACTGCAAATATATGTCAGTATGACAGTATGACTGACCAGATGCAAAAATAGACCTTATCATTAATGTTGATAATATTAAAAGAAACACTGTGGAAGTATCAGATGAACCATTCCTTTAAAAATTTAATTTATGAATTTTATCTAACCTGGTTATTGAAAATCGTGTAACCCTGGGACTGTATGTTCAGTCTACATTTCTATGTGTTTTTTTCATACACACTGACTTACCTAAGGTCCAAAGACAGTGAAATCTTAGCAAAATGTAGTGACAACAATTTTTTTTTTAAGAAAAAAAGTGAGGGTTGTGTGTTTTTCCTCAATCAACTCGAGTGATTCCATTTATTCAGTGAATTCTATACATGTGTATACATTTTCTGCCAGGGACAGAAAGCAAGGAAATATAGTGCATGTGGGCTCTGTGAGGACCTGATTGTCAGAAGATACAGAGACAATGTATCCTTTAAGGTTCAAGACAGATCAACCATTTGAGTGATGAGCGAGGGTGGAGCAGCTCATTCTACACAGCAACATAATGAAGAAATGATGTAGTTGGCCAGAGTGTAAGAGCTGCATTGTGGTTGTTGAGGTTGTGTGTAAACATCAGGATATCCTGCTCTTGCTCAAACACATTTACTGGAACAAATAGGAAAAAGGTTTAAAGCAATTTTCCAACACTATCATCCGCAATCATAAACAAGTAGGCTCCAAACTACAACTACATTAGACTTTTATTACAATTTTTGCCACAAATGTACTTTAGTCCCTTTAGTTCAAAGTATATGGTTAATATATTCCACTCTAGGGTGAATAAGGATTTATTATGTGTTGCCTGTGGAAATCTTTAATGACACTTTTAATGGTATACAATATACTGTCCTCTGCGAGTAGAAAGTTGATTGAAGGCATAATTCAGTTCACTTTGGGAAGTCAAAATGAACTGAGCAAGTGTGAGATGAAAAAAACAATAGGTACCTATTTTTCTCTGCATAGCTCTGGTATTAAACAGTTAAATACAATACTGAATATTAGCCAGTTAATCCAGAATGTGAGTGTTGGCGAGACCTGCCTATTTTAATTGTTAAGCTAATTTTAATTCTTATTTTAATTCATAGTGATGATATACTGCTTTGTGGTGTCTGTTTTGCTTATTTGCATGCTGTGCATTTTTGTCCTCCTGGTTTTAGGCTTGTGGATGGTGCAGATGCTAAAGCTATATCATGCATAAATAGTCATAGTTTACAACTGCCCAAAATTTACTATACTAAATAATACAGATGGGAAATGCCCAGTACAGTACACCTTTACTCAATTTACCCAATATAATCAAGGTTTAAAAATACATACCCTGTAGTTAGCGTTAAAGATTGGAAAAAATGTATAAACTCTGGTCACCACACATGAGGTTTACTGTGTGACTCACTGAAGTCAAGGTGCTTGGCTGGAGGCCAGCTGGGGGCTTTCTGTGTGGAGTTTGCCTGTTCTCCTCATGCTTGTGTGGGGTCTCACCAGGTACTCTGGTTTCCTTTCACAGTCCAAAGAGTGGGGCTAGGTTAATTGATGATTCTAAAATAGCTATGGCTGTGAATGTGAGCAGGGCTGTCTGTCTGTTTGATGACCTGTTCAGCAGAGAAGAAGCAAAGTGGTTGCAGTGGAGAGGGTAAAATGATTGGACATGGGGGAGACAAAAAAGAGAAAAGCAGAAAATGGGAGCAACAAATTAGAATTGCAGTTCCCAGTCACGCTTACTTCAGGCCCTGTTTGAACTTGTCTGCTCTTTATAGTCTTCATAGTATTTGTGGGGTGGTGTGATAGGACACAGTAAGCTGTGTGATTAACAGCTTTTTATGTATTTGTGGTATATTTTATATTTTATCTGCCACTCTGAAGCCATACTTCAAGAAAGGAACACTGTGGATTCCAAGCTTTAATATTTCATCAAATAACTGAAATATAGAATAAACATTCATCTTGTGGTTAATTATCTGGGGTTGAGAATATATTGAGAATGTGAGAGGTTGAATGTGGCTTGTTGAGTGGTATGTAAAAGCTGTTCCATTTCCAAATTCTTGATCCATCATTGTCATCTAATGGTAGATATTTTGATGATCTTTATAGAAGTATTTTTAAATATTGTTTTCCAATGTGTTTTAAATGTTTGCAGTTAGTTGAAATAAAACAAACCAAAAAAGGCAGAGTGCAGTAAGATGCAGGAGAGAGACTTGCAGCACATGCAGACAGGTAGCAAAATATCTGGAAATGGGATGTTTTAGTCTTGTATATTTGTCTTGTTGACAAATAGAACAGCTGACTGATCTGATTTTTGAAATATCTAGTTTATATACATAGTGACTGCAATGTACGTGGTCGTGAATGGTTCAGTTTTCTCTTGATCTCTTGATTCAGATTTTTCAGTATGTTAGTTCAATCAGCATGTCCTGAAAATCTTTGCGGTGCTGTCTTGCTGGGCTTACATATGACATCATTAGCGCGTTGCAGCCTGCATGTTAAGGATCAGTGCTACAGTCTGTGCCATTACATTTGCACACCAAAAGAGCTAGGATGGACTGTGTTATATATATATATATATATATATATATATATACGTATATATATATATGTATATATGTATATACGTATATATATATATATATATATGTATATATATATATATATATATATATATATATATATATATATATATATATATATATATATATATATATATATATATATATAGTTGAAAGCCTATTTTGTGGTGGCTCTGTGTGTGTGCCTCCGTGTTTACTACTGACCTGATAATAACTTTCCTTTAGAGTGCCTCTCCCTGAGGGTTCTCCAGCAAGAGCACAGTCAGGGAAATATGTGATCCCCTGCTGAATATGTCCGTTTGCTCACCCACTAAGAAATAAACATATCAATTTATGATTATTTTTATGGTTGTTTGATTTTAATAGAGAGAGGCAGAACATTAACCAAAATCTAATCCTCTGCTAGAATTTTGGCTCTCACAGATTGGTTGTTTACTGGAGTAAACAGTTTACAATCAGTCAGTCAATTACAGATACTCCTGATCTCAACTCATTGTGTGTATAAGGCACAATACTCCCAGTGGAAGAGGTTAGATAAAGAGTATTTCAATTCAGTTCATTTTTTTAAACAGCGCCAAATCACAGCAACAGTCACCTCAAGGCGCTTTATATTGTAAGGTAGACCCTACACTAATACATACAGAGAAAAAAAACTAACAATAAAATCACTCCCTATAAGCAAGCACTTTGGTGACAGTGGGAAGGAAAACCTCGCTTTTAACAGGAAGAAACCTCCGTCAGAACCAGGCTCAGGGAGGGGCGGGGCCATCTGCTGCGACCGGTTGAGAGAAAGAAGACAGGATAAAAGACAAAGGATAAAAGAGTATGTGGGATCTATGGATTCTTTGACACCCAACATCCACACTAACAGTGAAATAACTAGTACCTCAGTGTTTCAACATCCCGAAGAAGCAACAGCTATCACAACTAGAGATCAACAAGGTACAACACAAATACTATATCAAGGGGGAGCCAGAATATTAGGTCAGGGGAGAAATATGATCATCCTCACCCTCTGAGATCCTGCACCATACCCCAAGAACTGGTGTGTTGTGGGCAATGAGTGCGAAAGCAGCTGACCTGATAGATGGGATCATGGCTCAGTTAGAAACTGGGACCCTCCATGACTGATTACCCAGACTATATGAAGTATCCTCTGAAGATTTACTAGAAGATGTGAATGCAGCATTATGGCAATCCCTACTGCAACCATCAGCACAGCAGCAGTAATCACTGAGATGCGAGGCTACAAGATAAACAGCCACAAGGAGCAATTACCTCCACGGAGAAGGAGACCAAAAGCGCCTAGAGGCAACTGTTGTTGTGATTTGGCACTATATAAATAAAATAGAATTGGACTCAATTAAAAGCCAAGATCACGGCAGCACAGAGGGAAGTTAGCCAACTTTTATAGCTGCAGAAATGTGTGCTGAAGAAAGGGATTCCTAAGAAGTACAGCAAGCTGCCCAAACCTTAGGCTTTGGAAACTGCCAAGCAAAGACTCACAGCTTTGGCCAGCTGCTTACCAGAGAGATGGAAGTCACTAAACCATCCAAAGGGTACTCTCAGTGGCGGGGGAACACATGAGACTGGAGCAATACTGGAAGAACATATAGCAGAAAGATGCAACCCATAACAACAGTGCTCAGTGGCTACTGGATCTAAGAGCAGACCACAGCAACCTCCCTGAACAGGATCCAGGAACCACACAGTGGCGGACATTCAAGAAAGGGTCTCCAGAATGATGAGTTGGACAGCACAAGGCCCTGACATGATCCACACTTACTGGGTAAAGAAGGTAACTGCACTCCATGACCATCTGGCAGAACAAATGAACCAGCTGCCAATGGATGAGACACATTCAGAATTGTTAACCAAAGCCTGGGCAGTCCTGATAACCAAGGATCTGTTCCCATCCAACTAGAGACCAGTAATCTGTCTCAGTACCACATGGAGGCTCCTGCCAGGCATCGTAGCTGCTAGGATGAACAGGCATGTGGCTCAGTACATGAGTGTGGCACAGAAAAGAATTGCCATGAATATCAGAAGGGTAAAAAATCAGCTACTGGTAGACAGAGCAGTCAGGTGAGACTGTAAGACTAGTCTGACCAACGTGTGCAGTGCCTAGACTGACTACAATAAAGCCTTCGACTTAATGCTTCATACATGGATCCTGGAAAGCCTAGACGTGTACAAGATCAATAGGACCCTAAGCGCCTTCATCAGGAATTCAGTGGGAATGCAGCGAAAAACACTAGAGGCCAACTAGTGTTTACCAAGGAGATGCTCTGTCCTCACTGCTGTTCTGCATAGGCCTAAAAACTTTTTAGTTATTTATAGCCAACTCCTCTACAAGGCTGACATCAAGCTGTGAGCCAGAAGTGAACAAGACACTGATTCACGGAGCCATACTATGAGGATCCACAGAATCAACATCGAAATATCATTCAACTGGAGAAGTCAGATGGTAAGGAAATCCATCCATTCGCTTCTGCATGTCTTTGGACGGTGGGAGGAAGCCGGAGTATCCGGAGGGAACCCACACAAACACGGGGAGAACATGCAAACTCCACACAGAAAGACCCCGGCCTGATAGTGGAATTGAACTCAGGACCTTCTTGCTGTGCGGCAGCAGTGCTAACCACCATGCCACCGTGCTGCCCACTGGTAAGGAAATCTGACCGTGTAATCCAAACTCTGTTTGTCAGCAACCAAGCTGCTCTCAGCATCAAAAGTCTTCAACCTAAACAAACATCTGGAAGTAAGTTCTTTTTTAAAAACTAACGTTAGCCTACTGCAACTACCTTGTTTTAGTTGTGGTAGCTACCTGGGTTATGTGCCACTTTAGTATCTTCGTTGTACTGTTGCTGTGTGATTTGTTACTATTACTGAAGTTTACTCACCACCGAGCTAACACTGTTAGCTGGCGTTAGCTGAGGTTAGTTCATACACTGCAGAATGGCAGACTTGATATCCAGTGTTGGGGAGTAACAGAATACATGTACCGGTACCGGTGTTACGTATTTAAAATACAAAATATTTTAAATGTATTCCATTACAGTTACAGTTTAAAAAGGTGGTATTCAGAATACAGTTACTTTGTTGAAATAAATGGATTACCAAAAATAGAGAGGGCATGTTAGGTTAGGCTATGCCCTCTCTATTTTTGGTAATTCCACGCCAATGGAAACCCAAACAAAACACACATTAAGAGGCTCTAATGCCTGTGTCTCAATCTCACGGCCCATGTCACCTCTACTTGCGGCCCGCATATGACGTGAAGAAATATTTTTTAAAATTATTATTCAGAAAATGATTTAATAAGAAGGCAATAGGCAGAGTGTTACAGCCATAGCTCTAAAGAATGTAGCCTCATGAGCAGTGTAGTCCGTGCTGCAGGGAGAATGGACTGCCATACCTGTTATTTGTCTGTGAGCGTGACGGGGGGAGAAAAAGGAGAGTGGAAAAGTACGAGTTGTCACCGAGCAGAAACGGGAGATGGAAGCATGTAAATATAATAATAACCACTGCAGCCAAGAAGAGTGCCTGACGAGCCCAGTTGTAAGTAAGCTAGTAAGACTCGACTGTACACTGTGTACGCGCAGAATTGTTTTCTGTATGAGATCGCTGCAAAAGGTGCAGCCTTACCTAATGTCCACTGTTACTCATTTTATATTAAGATTTAAAAATCTAGTTGGTATTGGTATGGCGAGTAGCCTTCAGTAATAGTAATAAATCACACAGCAGTAGTACATTCATGTAGTTCTAAAAAGCATGATAATATATTAAGTAATCCAAAGTATTCAGAACATGTTACTCTCATTAAGTAATGTAACGGAATACGTTACAAAATACATTTTGGGGCATGTATTCTGTAATCTGTAGTGGAATACATTTTAAAAGTAACCTTCCCAACACTGTTGATATAATAATAAAAGCCAATACTAACATAGATGCATTGAATGGGAATATAAAACTCATCATTGTAGTGGAGTAATACATACCAAACTACAAACTGGTAGGTCTGGTAAGTCAGACTCTTTACAGTTTTAGAGGCTTTCAGTATTTTACTATCCAGATCTGATTTGAACTGCATAACAAGTATTTATAGATGATTAGATGTTACCATATTAAATGATCATTACATGCATACTTAATCATGTGATTTCATATCACTTAAAATTTGGAACCCTTGGTCTACTACTGTATTAAATTAAATCATTAACTGACATGACCTCTGACACATCTTTTCTCTCCTCAGTACACTTTTGTTATTTTGTTTTTCATCAAAGCCACAGGTCAGGTGATGTTATTTTCTGTCATCAGCAGAAACCATTGTTGTTGACGGTAGCTTTGCACCCCACTAACTCTGTATAACGCAAGGACAAAGTGCATAATTGACTTTTTAAAATGCTGGATGCTGAAACATGTATGTATACAAAAACAATTAAAATACCAGAAAAAGTAATTAAAATTAGTGCACAGGCCAAATCTATTTTATGCATTTGATCTTTGGGCAGAACATTGTTTTGAATAAGTTCTGTTCAGATGTGATTTGCATTGCTCAGATTGAACCTGAATTGCTCAACTTGAACAGATAGTTTTAAAAACTGAATTTGAAATCATATGTATTGGTTTGGAAATGATTGCCACTAAATTGAAACTGAATTTTATATTTTGAAAATAAATTCATTTGCTTTGAAACTGTCTCATCAAATCCTTTTTTATTAGTCATTCAGCTTTTACACTAAAGCAAACCACTGATGATAGGTTTACCAAGTCGGCGCTTTGAAACCTTTGATAAATGTTGTCTCAATAGTGGAGCCAAGTCTAAGTAAATAACTGTATAATATAGCATAATATATTACAATAATATTGTTATACTGTGATCAGTGTAAGATCAACTGTTTACTGTTTATTATTTAATGACACCCGAGTATAATTGTTGTTGTCTTTAGACGTCTCTGGTTGAAACTGCATTAAACGCCATCAAAGGCCACTCTATTCATACTAACTACCAGACTGCTAATTAGATAGGCTGTAGACTGTGGGCTAACCTACTTTATTTAGAGCAATATCAGATTTTCAGTATATGATTAAAACAGCTAGAATGATTCTGGTGACACTGACTTAAAAAACAATTAGTCAGCTGAACGTGCATCAAGCAAAAACATAAAAAACACATATACAGTCAGTGAAATTGAACATAGCCTAAGTGTACCTATGTTAACTACAGGGTGGGCCATTTATATGGATACACCGTAATAACATGGGAATGATTGGTGATATTAAAGTCCTGTTTGTGGCACATTAGTATATGTGAGGGGGCAAACTCCCCAAGATGGGTGGTGACCATGGTGGCCAATTAGAAGTCGGCCATCTTGGATACAACTTTTGTTTTTTCAATAGGAAGAGGGCCATGTGACACATCAAACTTATTGGTAATGTCACAAGAAAAACAATGGTGTGCTTGGTTTCAACGTAACTTTATTCTTTCATGAGTTATTTACAAGTTTCTTACCACTTATAACATGTGTTCAATGTGCTGCCCATTGCGTTGGATTGTCAATGCAACCCTCTTCTCCCACTCTTCACACACTGATAGCAACACCGCAGGAGAAATGCCAGCACAGGCATCCAGTATCCATAGTTTCAGGTGCTGCACGTCTCATATCTTCACACCATAGACAATTGCCTTCAGATGACCCCAAAGATAAAAGTCTAAGGGGGTCAGATCGGGAGACCTTAAACTGGCGCACGACGACCAGTCCACTTTCCAGGAAACTGTTCATCTAGGAATGCTCGGACCTGGCACCCATAATGTAGTGGTGCACCATCTTGCTGGAAAAACTCAGGGAACGTGCCAGCTTCGGTGCATGAAGAGGGAAACACATCATCATGTAGCAATTTCAAATATCCAGTGGCCTTGAGGTTTCCATTGATGAAGAATGGAGCCACTATCATTGTACCCCATATACCACACCAAACCATCACTTTTGTTGTTCCAACAGTCTTGGAGGGATCCATCCAATGTGGGTTAGTGTCAGACCAATAGCGGTGGTTTTGTTTGTTAACTTCACCATTCACATAAAAGTTTGCCTCATCACTGAACAAAATCTTCTGCGTGAACTGAGGGTCCTATTCCAATTTTTGTTTTGCCCATTCTGCAAATTCTGTGTGCCGATCTGGATCATCCTTGTTGAGATGCTGCAGTAGCTGGAGTTTGTAAGGGTGCCATTTGCGAGTAGCTAATATCCGCCGAAGGGATGTTCGACTAATGGCACTCTGCAGTGACATGCGGTTAGTGCTACGCTGTGGGCTCTTGCTGAATGAAGGTAGGACAGCCACTGATGTTTCTTCATTAGTGACAGTTTTCTTGCGTCCACATTTTGGCAAATCCAACACTGAACCAGTTTCACGAAACTTAGCAAGCAGTTTGCTGACTGTAGCATGGGAGATGGGTGGTCTCATAGGGTGTCTTGCATTGAAATCTGCTGCAATGACCCGGTTACTGCGTTCACCAGATATCAACACGATTTCGATCCGCTCCTCACGTGTTAACCTCTTCGACATGTCAATGGCTGTGAACAAAGAGAAACTTGTAAATCACTCATGAAAGAATAAAGTTACGTTGAAACCAAGCACACCATTGTTTTTCTTGTGACATTACCAATAAGTTTGATGTGTCACATGGCCCTCTTCCTATTGAAAAAACAAAAGTTGTATCCAAGATGGCCGACTTCTAATTGGCCACCATGGTCACCACCCATCTTGGGGAGTTTGCCCCCTCACATATACTAATGTGGCACAAACAGGACTTTAATATCACCAACCATTCCCATGTTATTACGGTGTATCCATATAAATGGCCCACCCTGTATTATATTTAGCCTGGTCTATGGCATTTCTTCTGCATTTAATTGTGCTTCTTCACTTCTTTACTCCCCCACCTTCCCATGGCAGCCCATTTCACCGAGCAACTAGTCTGACATTATATATAAAGAAGATGTATAACGATATAGAGAGAGAGAGAGACTGCATGTCGAGAGATTTTAACCAAATAGAGCCTTCTGTATGTGCTGAAACTGGAGAATGACATCATTAAAATTCTACTCATAAATGCAGCAACATAACACGCATGGCAACAGTTTCCACTTGTTGAACTATGCCACAGAGAACGGAGGCAGTTATAAAGGCACATAGAAAGTCAAATAAAAATGTTTTTCCTCTGCAGTAATACAAGGAAAGTATTTGAAACCCACCCAGAAACTGAGTGTGTGACAGGATGCAGCACAGGCAAGATAAGACTTTTTTGTATGTATGAGCTGGCAGGCTGTTGAGGGGTGGGGGATTTAAATCCAGTAGATTAAGGCTGTTGTGTAATGGTTAGATGGTCTGTGCTTTGTGAGACTGACACATGCCCTCTTGAAAATGCATTCAAATGATCTTATATAAGTACAGGAATATGTGAATGAATATCCTCTTTAAATTCATTATGGTTTAATCATTATGATTACGTTGTCCTACTCAGCAGTAATGTGCGTTCATGTGTTGCACCTACGCAGTTTGTCAAATTGCTAAGATTAGATGATGACTTATGGTCATATTTGTCCAAACTAGTGAGCGACTTTTGATTTCTGGCATGGCATGCCTCACTGTATGGCTAAAGACTTGAGGGAAAATTGGTATGTTGACCCAAAGCTTATCTTCAGTGATCTTCATTTGCTGTCCACTTTGTAGAATACATATAATTCAAGTAATGCAAGTGCGTGGCCTTTTTATACACTGTAAAATCTAATTAGTTCCCAGAACTCAAAAAAATTATGGAAACTCGTTGCCTCAAAAAAATTGAGTAAAGCTTAGCTAAAAATGACTAAGTCAGGACAACTTATTTAGTTTGAGTACTCTGTACAAGCTTATTTGTTCCCAGAACTCAAAAAAATTGGATCAAGTTTACGTAAGATGACCAAGTTAAGGCAACTTACTCATTTTGAGTAAGTTGTACAGCCTTGTTAGTTCCCAGAACTCAAAAAAATTATGGAAACTCGTTGCCTCAAAAAAACTAAGTAAAGCTTACTTAAGATGACTGTTAGGACAACTTATACATTGCAAGTCTGCAGTATTAAGAATAACTTGATATTTCTGACTGTACAATACTAATTGTTTACCTACTGACAAACATGTTAAGTTCAACTAAATGAAAAAACAATTTGTGGTAACCTGAATATGATTAAAAATAATTAACAACAATTTTTGTAATGATGTTAAAATCAGCCCAACTTTTATTTTCAAACACAACAAAGTACAACAGCCAACATACTGGACATGTTCTGCTGAACAACAAACAATTATATTGCCATCACTGTTATAATCTTACAATGAAACAAAGTCTCAGATGTAATTATTCTGAAAATAAGTTTAGGTCTACCACAGTTTGTTTTGTACTTACATTACTTATATAATCAAAATAAAATATTTATTGTTCTGTCACAAGTGCAGTCTCTAATTTAAACAACACATTTGTTTTCCATTCCAACACATGAGCTGGAATGTTGTATTATTTTAAGGATGCTCGTTTCCAGTCCAGGCATTACTGCCTGAATGACTGTCATGGATCGAGGTGATCCAAATGTAGGTGCAGAAGAAAGTCTTTAACTTCCCTTAAGTACAGTGGCAGTGGATGTGGGTTGGAGATGCAATGAGCTTGAACCTGCAGGCGACCATCTTCACTGACCACACCATCTGTGACGGAGGACTCATCTCTCCTGTTGTCCTGCAAGCAAACAATCATATTTTTTGGAACATGAACTTAATTGCTTTCTTAAAACATTTTTTTTCTGCATTTGGTATAAAACAGACTCCAATTTAGACGATCTCAGGCTCCCTCCCCACCGGAGAGGTGACATTCAATGTCCCAAATTGTCAGTCTGGATAGCCCTGACCACCACCCAACACACAATAATGTCATGAAAGCATCATTTTAAAAAAGGGCTATGCAAACATGGGCAATAACTTTCATTCTAATGATGTGCAAAATGATTTTGGGCACAAAACAGACTTTGCTGTTAGAAAACTTGCAGACTTCACTATATACAGTCTAAACTAAGTTTGGGGGATGTGATCTTTCAAGAAATGCAGACCAAACTGTTGTTGTTTGTTTACTTACACACTCTTGTAGAATTAACTGTGGTCACCAGCAACAGCATAGTGCAGTCATATCTCAAGTCCAATAACAGAAGACAGGAAAAGATCAGTAAAGAAACAACTTCCCCAAACCAAAGCACAAATAAAACAATAAGTAAAACAGGCTGATCTAAAGTATGATTAAAGTTCAGCCTGATTAATATAAATGTCATTGACAGTTGCTAATATATTGGAAAACCAAAATACTTACCACTGAGTTGATGTCTTTCTGTCCAACAACAGGAGTGCTGGTCCCGAGCCTCAAAGACAGTAAGAAGCAAGCAGAGGGAGAAAAAACAGAACATTTTTCAGAAACTGATTTGATCCTTAATGGCTGTGCAATCATTGTAACATAGAGTTTGCTTATGTTGTTAAATAAAGGCTAGATTTGACATTAATAGATGCCACAGATGTTCTAAAGCTGCCACAAAGCATGAAAAAAAAAAAAAATAGACGTCTCCGAAAACTTCGGAGCATTTTTGCAAATATGTGATGTCTTGATAAATCGAGCAGATATTTGAAATTTACACAGCTACATTCTCGCCTGAAAATATCTTAAAAGTTTATTTTGTGACCCAGAAAAAGTAATAAGTTTTTCAGCGGCGCTCCTCCGCCATTGCCGCGCTTACAAGTACGCACAGGCTCCGACAACCATGGCCGACAAATGCGATCCTCCTTTTCCCCAGACTACCCTTTCTGGGTCACAAAATAACCTTTTAAGATATTTTCAGGCGACAATGTAGCTATGTAATGCTCAAATATCTACTTAATTTATCAAAATATCACAAATTTGCAAAAGTGCTTCCACGTTTTCGGAGAGCTCTGTTATCCACCCCCCACACCTACCCCACCCCTAACAGCTGCACCTTCCGAAGAATTTTGTCTGGGCTCTTATCTCACTTATTTATTTCAAACAATCAACAGAAAATTTCACCACATAATTTTATGTAAGGTTTTTAAGGCTGTGGTGTTAATTTTTAAGTAACATGAGCCCAGCGGCAGCAGCAACGCTAGGCTAACACCAACTAGCTAGCAAGATTTTAAACCTGGTGCTAAACTAAGAGAAGCCACAAAATCAGTTTGAATAAGAGTAAACATTTACTCACCAAGTCAGTGTATCAGGTAAAAATCCACAGCAATGACAACAATAATATCTTGAGCTGATGCTTCTCCAGGTTTGCTCAACATATTCCAGAAAAAATGCACCGTGAACATGCGGACTGATCCGAGAGGGAGGAGGACGGTAGTCACGTGGCATTTTCAAAACACATCTTTTATCCTTCCGCACTGAGAAGCAAAACTTCCAGCTTACTTAGTTTTTCTAAGTTAAGACAACTCAAATAAATGGAGTTTATCAGCGTTTTTGCATAAAAAGTACTGGTAACTTATTTAAATTGAGTTCTAATAACAAATTGATAAAAATTGAGTTCAGCCTATTTAATATTTTTAATTAAACACAATATTACATTTTACAGTGTAGCTGCAGGGCGATGACACTGATGGGAGGGGATTGTCCTATGAAGCAGAGTTTTTTCTGAAGTTATGTAGTTCTAATTTATTCAGATTGCATGGGATCACACAGGGACCACCAATGAACCTGGATAGAGATATGTGTGTTTAAATCGTAAACTACTATATGTTATGATGACTGTTCATATGGCACTTGTAAACGTGGGAGAAAGAGTTCACGTACAACCGTTCCTCTTTTGCCCAACCTAACTTCTAATTTGTCTTCAGCTTACAGTCAGCTTGCTCTCTAGTGGTCAGCCTGCCCCACTGCACAGACAATCCCCAGCTTCAGTGGAGATAAGATGGATTAGGTATTTAGCGAAATCTCTTCATGCTGCTGTAAATAGACAGATGGGTTTGAGCCCCCCCACCACCACCCAACCAACCAACCTACCAACCTCCACACTCACCGCCTCTCTGTTGCTGTGCCAGGCCATGACATGACTGAACACAAGTGAACACAGGCAGATAAATGTCCATTTAATTTCAAAAGAGTACTTCTATTCCCCTTTGTATCCTTCTCATTTTACTTTTTTCAAAACATTTTGTTTAGTTTCATTGAAGCTTTATGCTTTTACAGTGACAGACAAGACTAAAACTAAGAATGATTGTGCCATACTTATTATACAACATGAGCAGTTTTTCCTTTTTCTTGATATTAATTTAAAAATACAATACTGAGAATATATACACTGCTCAAAAAAGAAAATACTTTAATCAGAGTATAGCATCAAGTTAATTAAACATTTTGGAATATTGATCAGGTCAGTTAAGTAGTGGGGGTAGTTAAGCAGTTATATAGCAGGTGCTATATAAAAGATCAACAGTTGTAATGGTTCAAACACAGCTCTCGCTCACCAACACAGGTTTCTCTGGGAGGATCTGTTCATAGCAAAACAACAGCTTAGAATCGTTCGTACAGGTACGTAGCAAAATTCACACGAGGAGGAGCCAAGCTTCAAGTGATTCAACCATCCAGCAAAGACTGAAGGTCTGCCACCGCCTTTAGAAGTGGCAACAAACGAGGATCATCAGGATTAGGAGCATTTCTTTAGTTGTTTGTAGGGAGAAGATGGGAAGCCAGGCAGAGTCCCATTTCTGCATTGCAACCAAACCACACACACACACACAAAGACAGAGAAGAGGTAGAGCACTACAGAGAGAGAGAGTGGTGAGTCAACCAGTGAGGACAAAGAGACTGTGACAACCAAAGGTTCCTCAGCTTTGTACTTTGTCTCTACTGAGCTGTCAAAATGTTTTTTATTCTGAGAATGATATTAATAGTATTCTTTCTTTGCTCTAATCTCTTTTTGTTCTTTCTTTCTTTTCAGACTGTTTAACCTTACAAATTTGCATTTCTGTGTTGTCCTGTAGAGTCAGAAGTGATCAAATTTGGATAAAAGGCTGAAGCTCACACAGCTGCAAGCTGTATCTGCTAATTAGTGCCAAGAAAAAGATTAATAAAATAATAAAGTTTTAGTCATTAAAGCTGAAGCATAAGCTTCTTGGACAGTCCATATTAGAACGTTTCGTGATAGACAATTCCATAACAGTGCCCACAAAAGCACCAATACTACAAATACTGTTAAATTAGTATATATGACCCTTTCAACCTTAAGGGGAAATGTAATTTAATTAGAGGGATACTGTCCACAGAGGTCGAAACTGCTTTTTGTACCCATAGATATATAAATATAAGAGATGGAAGTTGGTACTGTAATATCAGTGATATCATGTGTTTGTTTCTGAAGCACCAATAGGAAGCCTCAAAGCATTTCCATTGCTCCCATCTGGACTGCAAAAACAAAGAGGGACAGGTCTGATACTGCACACTTTTAAAAACTGTTAGCAAATTAGCATGTCATTTCTATTTTGAAACATAGTATGACCAAAATAGGCAATTTTTTTATAAAGTATGATTCAGAATGGAGAGCGAGCCCATAAACTCAGGAAAGTGTTTACATTGATCAAGACAGACACATTTTCTTATAGCTTCCTTTTTATGTTCATACCAGTTTTTTTTAACACTGTAAAGTTTGACTTGAACTGTGTTGTTTTTTTGTTTTTGTTTTTTCACTTCAGCACTGGCTTAGTTCTTTAGCCAAAGAGATTGTTGTTTGAATATAATCAGCCTTGGCAGCTTTAGGACATGTTTTCTTTTTTTTCTTTTTTTTTGTGCACATTTCACTGGAGGTATGGATGTGTTTACTTTGAAAAAATAGTTTCCTGGAAGGTTAGGACACGATTGTAACATATAAACTTGTCATCTCAATCGATTTTATCAAGCATCCATGTTGGATTTTATTGAAAGGTTTAAAAAGAAAATTACATAGGCCACATTTGTTTCAGTCTTTAGAGTGCGTGTGAGCATTTTTAATGTATTCTGTAGTTCTCCTACAACTTCAGTTTTTGTGAACAAAATTGTATTGTTACTTTGCTCTAAACAAACTTTAATTAGTGTTGTTCCATTCTACACACACAGTTTTTGAATTAACTTTCTTACTAGCCTTGCCTTAGATCAGGGCCGGTGTCCCTGCAGGTTTTAGATCTCACCCTGGGTCAACACACCTGAATCACATGATTAGCGCATTACCAGGCCTCTGGAGAACTTCAAGACATGTTGAGGAGGTAATTTATCCATTTAAATAAGCTGTGATGGATCAAGGACACATCTAAAACCTGCAGGGACACCGGCCCTCGTGGACTGAGATTGGGGACCCCTGCCTTAGATGATAAATAAGCACTCCAGGATTCATGCATACCATCTTTATTTTGTTTATGCAGAGTTTGCAATTGCAGAGAAATACTCTATTCATTTTGGGCATCTCATTCTGGAGCAGGAACCACTGAAAGATCTTTGGGGGCTCAAGAGGTTAACTTCTAGCTCCAAAACCACAACATGGTAACAGCCAAAATGCTAACGGGTGACATTGCAGTGGCTACATCCATCTTTTATACTATCAGTTCAGTTCATGATGGGCTAAAGTTGCAGGTTGGGAGTGTCACAAAATGCATAAGCTGAGAGACTGGGGGGATGGTGAGATACTGGTTCTGTGCAGGGCCCCCCCATTGTGAGGATGAAACCCTTTTGAGAGCAAAAGCAGATTAATGCTGCAGCCTGACCCCATATGTGTATGAACACACAGAGACTGTTGGAAAGGAAATTTAGGGCCTTTCTTTAGGGATGTTTTGGAACAACAAAGCTTTTAATCTCTTGTTATGGAAGATCTGATACAGGAATTTCAATAAATATCTGTGTCATTGTCTTTGGTAATATTTCAATTTGCCACCAACCAGAGATCCACAAACAAAAGTAATATATGGTGACAGAAGCTTGTGTGTAAAACTGCTGTTTTTGTTAACATTTTTCATTTATGTTAAGGAAGCTCAAAATACTTGGTGCCTCCTCCTCATTTTGAAAGAACTCTTTAAATATTGACTTGGATTGACTGTAAAGTCCAGCTAAAGTGCCTGGTAACATCTTTTAGTTTCTTAGACTATGCTTGTTTAGCATGTGGTCTAATGCAACCTATAGTGCTTGATGGGACTGGGACTGTTAATACTTGTCTATTCAATTCAATTTTATTTATATAGCGCCAAATCACAACAGCAGTCGCCTCAAGGCGCTTTATATTGTACAGTAGATACAGAGAAAAACCCAACAATCATATGACCCCCTGCGAGCAAGCACTTTGGCGACAGTGGGAAGGAAAAACTCCCTTTTAACAGGAAGAAACCTCCGGCAGAACCAGGCTCAGGGAGGGGCGGGGCCATCTGCTGCAACCAGTTGGGGTGAGAGAAGGAAAACAGGATAAAGACATGCTGTGGAAGAGAGACAGAGATTAATAACAGATATGATTCAATGCAGAGAGGTCTATTAACACATACTGAGTGAGAAAGGTGACTGGAAAGGAAAAACTCAATGCATCATGGGAATCCCCCGGCAGCCTACGTCTATTGCAGCATAACTAAGGGAGGATTCAGGGTCACCTGGTCCAGCCCTAACTATATGCTTTAGCAAAAAGGAAAGTTTGAAGCCTAATCTTAAAAGTAGAGATAGTGTCTGTCTCCTGAATCCAAACTGGAAGCTGGTTCCACAGAAGAGGGGCCTGAAAACTGCAGGCTCTGCCTCCCATTCTACTTTTAAATACTCTAGGAACAACAAGTAAGCCTGCAGTGCGAGAGCGAAGTGCTCTAATAGGGTGATATGGTACTACAAGGTCATTAAGATAAGATGGGGCCTGATTATTTAAGACCTTGTATGTGAGGAGCAGGATTTTAAATTAAATTCTGGATTTAACAGGAAGCCAATGAAGGGAAGCCAAAACAGGAGAAATCTGCTCTCTCTTTCTAGTCCCTGTCAGTACTCTTGCTGCAGAATTCTGGATTAACTGAAGGCTTTTCAGGGAGTTTTTAGGACATCCTGATAATAATGAATTACAGTAGTCCAGCCTGGAAGTACCGGTTTTTGATACGGGCGACACGGGCGGTTGCCCAGGGCAGCATCACGGGCATCGGCAAAAAAACAAAACAAAACAAAACAAAACAAAAATTGCTCGTACTCATGCTGCCCGTCATGCCAGCGCATTTTGGGGATGGCATAGGCACCGATCGGTTTAAAATAAAAACAAACCAAAAAACACGAAAACACCAGACATTATGATACAGACTTATAATTTACACCGATGTGTTTTCGAAATTCTATATGCGAAAAGTGAGCGCGAGAGCCCTCGGTGCGCCTGCTCGCTGCTGAAGTAAAAGTAAACTTTGTCATCTCCGCTATATACAGTCCAGTATATAGAGAGAGGAGACGAGGCTCCAGTTACAACAGTGCAAGTAAACAAACAATAAATATAAGAAGGGTAAGAAAATAAATATACACTTTAGGACTAGGCGTAAAGGGATCAATAACAATTTAAAATTTATAATTTACAGTTTCATGATTTAAAGTCTCACACACAACCCATTGAAAGGGGAGGGGGGCCGGCTGCTTCCAAATAGAGCACATTTCATTCATAATGTTGTAAATCCAAGCCCATTATGTATTCATGATTTGAATCCTGGGTTGTGCGAAATCCCAGAAATAAACCCTAGACAAAGCGAATCTGTGAAGGTGTAGGTCGTGGTGATCCTCGAGTTGGGAGATGGGTGTTCATACTGGAGTGCCAAATTAAAACCAATGAAAGATGGACAAGAAAAGCTCAAAGCCATCGGGTCCTCAGTTTAGAAAAAAGAGAAAAGAAGAGGAGCAGAAACGAGCAAAAGATACAGGTAAGCAGATGTGTCATTGGATAATGGCAGGTCATGTATCCTGAAACAATCAGAATCATAATCAGAATACTTTATTAATCCCTAAGGAAATTATGTGAGTTACAGTTGGTCCAAGAAGAAATGGTAAAAATAGTAACAGTAACAGACTTAACTCCAAACAATACCTTATGTTACAGATTTTACACATTTAAGAAATAGCACTAATATATGCAGATCACTCAATTATAAATATCAAGGGTTAACAGAGGTGATTATAAATAAATATCAAGAAAATTGAAAGAATATTCCAGAGTAGAAAAGAGCGTGTGTAAAAAAAAAAAAAAGGGTGTAACTATTGCAGTGTTTACAGTGTGTTAGATGGAGGAGTTGTACAGGGAGATGGCCCGGGCAGGAATGATTTCCTGTGTCGGTCAGTAGTGCTTTTTGGTAATCTCAGTCTCTCACTGAACGTGCTCCTGTGACTAGCCAGCATGTCATGTCATGGAGTGGGTGGGAGGTATTATCCAACATTGTCTTTATCTTGGACAACATCTACCTCTCAGACACCACCCTAATGGAGTCCAGCTCCATCCCCACAACATAACTGGCCTTGTGGATCAGTTAATTTAGTCTGTTGGCATCTGTGACCCTCAACCTGCTGCCCCAGCATGCAACAGCATAGAGGATGGCACTGACCAAAACAAAGATACAACAAGATAACATCAATTAGTAGGGATAGTGAAAATGTCTGTTTACGTTTGTTAGTCACTTGGCTATGATAGTAAACAGTAGACACTGATGTAGCTTACTGAATCTTTTGGACTGTGTTCAGCACAATATTAATTAGTCATTGTCAATTGTTGATTTGTCCTGTTCTCATTGTATGGTAAATGGTAAATGCATTTGTATAGCGCTTTTACTCAGTCCCTAAGGACCCCAAAGCGCTTTACGCTACATTCAGTCATTCACCCATTCACACACTGGCAATGGCAAGCTACATTGTAGCCACAGCTGCCCTGGGGCGCACTGACAGAGACGAGGCTGCCGGACACTGGCGCCACCGGGCCTTCTGACCACCACCAGTAGGCAAACATGGGGTTAGTATCTTGCCCAAGGATATTTGGCATGCAGCCAGGAGGCAGCCTGGGATCGAACCAACAACCTTCTGATTAGTGGCTGACCTGCTCTGCCACCTGAGCTACAGCCATGTATGACGAATTACGATGGCTATTGAATGGCTACGAATTATGGTAGCTGTTTGCATACTATGCATACTCTCTCTTCATATATGTGTGTGTGTTTCTCTGGTGAAATTCAGTATGGTTTTATGTTAATGTACAACATAAAACCATTGGGGGGGGGGACATTTGAAACACCCGGGGCTTAGCCCTAAAGGGTAGTATGCATGTGGGATTTTTTTTTTTTTGGGGGTAGAAATGACTGAAAGATTAATCAAAATCAGGACTACTTAGGACTTAACCAAGACAGAACCAGAATCAGAACTAGATGATAGTAGCACTAAAAATCATCATAGACCTGCATTACACTTATTTTTTAATTCTACCAAAGCACACTATTTAGATTCAGAAAAGTTTATATAATTATTTAGCCTTGTTGTGCAAACAAGCCTGCATAACTTAATAAATATATAACTTGAAAAATAACAAACCTAAAAAGAAACACTAGCTACGAGATACAGTACATGAGTACCTATGATACGGTGATACTTTTGGTAAACAACCATTTGACTAACATGTGTCTCACCTGCTCTTGTTCCATCTCTGTTCTGTCCTCATTCTCCATCTCCCTCTCTGTTCCTCTCTCTCCCTCTTTGTGCTGACAATCATCAAATATACAGTTGAAACCAGATATTTACATACTCTTCAGATCAAAACACAAACACTTTTTTAATTGTAACATCAAATCACACTAAATGTTTATTTTTTTAGATTGGTAAATATAAAAAACATATTTGTTAACTTTAAGAGTAAAGAGAGAAACTATCTGTATTTCTTAATTGCAAATGGCACCAAATTGTATTCAAAATTGAGCCACACTTATGGAGCTCCACAATTCTTTTCCTGGTGTTTTGGTTGACATCTCTTGATTTTCCCATTTCAAAGAAACAGGCTCTGTGTTTTGCCTTATATGCATCCACAGGTGTGCCACCAATTTACTCACATGGACTCTACTAACCTATCAGAAGCTTCTTAAGCTCAGAATGGAATCGTCTGGAGTTTTCTTATTAATTAACAATAAACTTAGTGTATATGTACTCCTAAATTTGATGAAAGTGATAAAAAATAGACAGCTCTGTCTCTCTTTATTCTGAGATTTAACTAATTCAAAAGATATTTCAATATTTATTTATCCAAAACAAAACAAGTTTACTCTAAATTGATGTTGTACAGTAAAATGTTCTTGTGTTTTCCATAAAGTGTATGTAAGTATCTACTTTAAACTGTGAAGATACTGCTGTGTATTGAAATTCCTCTTGTTTTGCATAGAAATATACTGAACAACATACAAGGCATAATATATAAAATACTACCTGAGTTTTTTCTTTGAAAGAAGCTCCTTATGTCCATTCTTGCATATCAATACATTACTGAAACCGATTTATTTAGCCGTGGAGGGTAACAACTGAAAATATGAAATAAACACACATGTAAGCTAAGACTCTCTAAAGAAACAGCATTGTTGTTGTTCGGCTTTTCATTTCGCCATTTGTTGATTCACTTGAAGAGCAAGTAACGTAATACGGGTCAAGTGATAAGTTTGATATCAATCTTTCTTGATACACCGTCATATTTACATTATTTGTACAGTACGAATGATTTGCTTTGGTGCCCGGTCGAACTTCAGTTCTAGTCTGTCTGCCTGGCTCCGTTTCTCCAACAGCGCACTCGCAGGCAGCAGCTGCCCTGCCCCGCTTAGTGCCTGAGCTCGGATCATACCAATATTAGGGGGGGATTTACGCACAGTCGTAAATTCCCACAGTGTGCACTATGTGCTTCGAATATTGTGTGTAGTTTTTTGTTTTATACAGTTGTCAGCCAGGCATCTAACTATGAAAAAATTACACTCCAAAAGATCCGGGGCTTCTGACAAAACAACCCGGGCTTAAGCCCAGTAAGCCCCCCCTCGTGTTCGCCCAGGGCGCCAAACAGGCTGTGCTTCCAAACCGGCATTTAAAGTTATCCCAGAGAAGTAAAGCAAGTGTGTAAGTTCATCTCTGAATGTTTTGAAGAGCGACTGCCTCTCATTCTCTCCCTCTCCTTTTGCTACTTCAATCATGAAACTGATCAATGATCAGCTGATCGGCTTTTCTGTCGCGAGTCCCGTCTCTCTTGTTTGTTTATCGCCCACTTTGCGCCAGAAAGAGGAAACCAGCGGATAAACAACAGCAGCACGTTTAAGCTTGATAAGCTGTTGTTGAATTTATTTAATATTACTTTCTACACCAGGATCCTTTTCTATGTGCTGACGGCTGGTAACTGCGCAGGGGCGAGTCTAGGAAAGTTTTGCCAGGGGGGCCGGTAGGGCATTAACAGGGAAGGGGGGGTTAAAAAGAAATACTTTTCTTTCTTATTCTCATTTAAAATGTCTAGCTTTTGATAAATAATTATCTGAATCTTACAACCAAAGTTTTCATCTGATTTAAAATGTATAGAAATCCATTATTCTTTATAGGAACTATTAAGTTAAATTTATAACCTAGTAAGCTATGGTACTTTCTCCTTTGGGAAGATACCATCTGTGCAGTCTGCAATTCTGTTGAAGAGAGATGTTGAATCTATTTAATTATTGTAGAAAAAGTGTTGATTTCTGTGCATTTTTTTTTTTTACACTAGCATTAAATTAAAGTCAATTACATCAATTAAGCATTATGAGGTGGAGGGTGGTTCCCCCATTTTTTTTTTTATTTTTTTTTTTATATTGCTGGGAGTTTGCAGCCCTATTAGTTAGGTTGCTTAATATTTCCACTAAGTACTCTTTAAAATACCAGAATAAGGAGGATGGTGTAGGTTTAAGTTTATCAGATTGAGTATTGCTGATCTATTAAATATTTTGGGTGCAGTGTATTTTTTGCATACAGGTATGACAGAATAGCTATAGTTTTGTTTTGTTTTTTAACTTGAGTATGAACTTATACAAAATGCAGATATTTAAAGATATTTAAAAAAAAATTATAGATTATAAAATGCGCTATATCGGATTTATATTGGTATCGGCAGATATCCAAATTTATGATATCAGTATCGGACATAAAAAAAGTGGTATCATGCCATCTCTACTTGTTAGTGATAAACTCTGAGCCACCTCTTCGTCTGAGCCACAACTTTGCAGTACAAAAGGGAGCTAGTCAGACAGATTCGTAATCCTCTATCTCGCTAGATCTCTCACTCTCAGGTTACTCACACCGCAGGCCCAGTTATCCTGCACTGAAGGAAGCAGAAAACAAGTTGCGGTCTCTCCACATACAAAAACAGAAAAACATTTCCATACAGCAGCACTAATCCCACTTATAGCTCTTTGTTAACAATCCAGCAATGAATGGACGTCTTCCTCCAGCAGGGAGCAACTGATCACGAGATCACAAACTGGTGAGGTAATCAGCTCAGGTGCCCAGGTGTTGGCAGGCGGAGAGCAGGAGGCAGGCCGGCCTCTAAGACATGGGTGTGGTTAGTGCAAAAGCAAACACACCACACACAACACAGACAGTCAGAGAGAGAATGAAAAAACAGAAAGAGAGAGAGACTGAAAAAGTGAGAGCGAGATGAGTCAGAAATGGGGATTGGAGGACCATGATAAGACTACTAGCAGTTCAATATTCCAAGTTTCACAGTTTATCAGGACAAGCAAGACAAGTTGCCTTTTTAAATCTAAAAGTAGATATTAATTAATTAATCCCTCTTTTTCTTTGCTTGCACCCTTGACATTGCTGCCATCCTGTGGCCACAATTGGCTACTGTAAAAAGCAGGGTTGCCTTTTTTCTATACAAATCCACAGTGCATCTCACTTCCATGGCTATGTCCATGTCCCAAACTTGGGGGGGGGGATGCGCATGTGCTGGTCTTTGACAGGAGATCGATGGGAGATTAGCATGCTAGACAACCTGTTATTGGTTCTGCTTCTGCTCCTCTTACATCAGTTAACATCAAACATAAAGCCCGGGGGCCAGAATCAGCCCGGCAAAGACTCCAATGTGACCCACTGGTAGGCTTAAGGAAATGTGCATAGATTTTAAGCTTTTGCTGTATGTCCAAAGTTTTGCAGCTTTTCCTATTAATAAATTCTCCACCTGCACTGCCACCTGCACTGCCATTCATACACAAAAGTAGTAAGGTACTAGATAAACAATTAAATTAAATTACTATCTACTTTAAAGAGTTCTCTTTTTATTATAGTGGTTCCATAGTTTAAAAAACTCTTGTTTTATAAATGCAGTCAGGGCAATAAGAAGCACCAATACCATATGAAAATAACTTTTTTCTGTCTTTTTGCAAACTTGTTATGTACAGAAACTGAGATGTATTGTTAAAATTACACTTCTTTTACTTATATTAAAATATCTCCACAATTAAATGTTTAGGTAAATATCTTTACACTGACAGAAAGGGTAATTTCCCTGGTCCAGCCCTCTTAAGATCAAAGTTGGCTGTATGTGGGCGACAGAATAAAATGAGTCTGACATCCCTGATGGTAAATGGAGCAGCTCTCTTGCTTTACACAAGTTGACTCATTCACCCATTCATTTCTCAGTTTTTTCTATCTTCATTCACACACATTTTTACTTCAATTGATTTATCAAAGAGCAACTTGGGGTTAGTATCTTGCCCAAGAATATTTGGCGTGCAGCGTGACACCATGTTATCATCTCATGTATGCTGGAGCAGTGTTATTAACACTTTAATTGTAACTCTTGTTGCTGTCCATGATATGTGACAGCATGTCACACATGGAGCTTTAATTTAAACTAAAATTAAAAATGCAACTGAACAAACCACTACCTTCTTTAAATCATTATCATGAACTCATTATCACTGGACTCGCATGTTGGTAACTCAAGCATAGGCTGGCAGCCACTTTGTACGATACGCTCCCTGTGGAGGCATTTTTCTTTAGCATTCTTAGAGACTGTGTCTGACTTTGTGCGAGAGCAATGTAACACCAGTAGAGGGTGTTGAAGTGTCTATCTACACTCTCAGACTCTGTGTGTCTTTCTCTGTCTCCTCTCCCTTGGGGCTCCATGTCCTGCTCTTATATAATGACTCATTGAGAGCATGTTAGGGCACATGTAGTGCATGCTCTTCTCTCTGTCCCAAGGGGACTGTTGGCACAGCATCACAACTGGGGCTGTATGTTGTTCCACTGTCTTTGGACACTACACAGATATATACTTTTCACTTCATACACCATTATCTTGACATATGTACCTGCCCTAACTGTAGTCACAGACACTTCTTCAGTACTTACAGTTCTAAAACTAGAGGCCACAACAAAGCATAGTGTAAGAAAGGTGTCTGATACAATTCAATAAAATTAATTTTAGTTGAAATCAGAGGATCCTCGCACCCTATGTCTGGGTGAATTGCCATCGAGCATTGTCAAAATTACACATTAAATTAAAAATGACTGATTTCCTGTTGGGTTTAGTATAGGACTCCATGAGACTTTTTTGTACACCTTAGATCAGGCTGCCTAATTTCAGACTCATAGATGAAACTTAATGCAGGGGCTGCTTTTTAAAAATGTTGTAGGTGGTGCTGTGGAGCTATTTTGCAATATCCAATGATCAGAGCCATAAAAAATGAAAGTCTTCATCAAATTGGAGGTGTGACAAGTTTCAAGATTTTTTGAGCTTAGCTGTAAAGTTTGGGAGAGATTCAACAAGGTGTCTATTAGTTATAGCAATTTCGTGCTTGATAAGATAACCTTTATTAGTCCCACACGCGGGAAATTTGTTTTGTTACAGCAGAAAGTGGACAGTGCAAAGTTACATAGCAAAAATTAGAAAAACACTGGAATAGGATAAGAATAAGATACTGTACACAACCGTACACAATACAATTGAATAAAATAAAATAAAATATTATATACAATAGAATGGTAGAATAGAATTGATGGTAAAATGCTGAAATTAATTTGATGACAACTCACAGTTTTCCATGCATCCTAAGCACAACTCATCAACGCTTTCCTTTGAGGTTGCTGTGGTTGACCACCTTGAAACTGTGGTCTAGGAGTAAAACATGACATTTCCTGTTCCCACTAGGTGGCGTGGTGACCATTGGCAAATATTGCATTTGAAATATGTTCAGGGGGTGGAGCCTTATCACACGTGGAGAAGTTTGGTTCAGATTGGACAGTGTATTTGTGAATAAGAACCAATTAAATTTCTATGGTGAATGATCAAAATGCGGTGTGGACACAGAAAGGCACCACAATTTTTAATATGGCCCACATCTGTAGTTTAGACTGACCAAATATGAAGTTGATTGGATAAAATCCCTCGGAGTTCAAAAAAGAAGAATTCCTGGAAATGGTCAAGTTAGTGCCAAAATTTCATCTTCAGTTTAATATGGCTGACTTCTTGCTGGGTTTGAGTCATGTGGCCAGTGGACTATTCCTGTCTTGGCATGTTACACATATGTACCAGATTTCATACATGTGCTTGACACCCAATGGGGTCAGTTTTTTCACTTTTGTAGAGGATGAGCCATTATGCCCAAAACCAATAAAATGCATAAATAAAAGTAAAATACTAGACTGTGTGCAAAATTTCATGAGTTTGTGAGCAAGTTCAATCCTCTCAAGAAGGCAATTACATTAACCAAAATAATAAAAATAAAAATAATAAGTGGAGCGGCTCTAAAGGTAACAACATTTAATTAAAAAACATTGCTTTACAATAAATTTTTACCTTTCTTCAAGAAAATAAGCTATTCACGAACTCCAAGCAGGTCTTGGAGGATGAACGAATTGATACCATTGATGGGCTCCGACATTTGACTGACCTAAATCCAGTAGAATACAGTTTGAACTGTCATCTGTAATCGCCCACTAAGGTTTATGTTGAGCAATAATGTTGAGCAATATTAAAAATGTTAGTGGTTCTAATAGGTTTTAAACAAAATATTTTATTTAAGTAAAGCGTATAATTTCTGATAAGAATCTTCTTCCTATATGGAATGCCTGAAACGCAAACATACACTTGAAGAAAATGCGTAAACACGTTCCCATATTTATTTTGAAGTTCACACTTCCGGTTGTGCTGTGCCACATGCTTTTAGCTGAACTGTTTACGTTGTGGGGACTGCTGGAGAGAAGAGCACAGCCAGTCTGCACTACACCGCAGCACGATTTAAGACAAAAATGTTGACAGCAGAGTATGTCTTTTTGTCGGTTTACGCACGCCAGACGCTGACAAGCCAATGAATGGAGTTACTTTTTGCGTTGTTGGAATTCCACCTCACTCAGACGCTGAAGTAAGTCAGATATAATAACTGTTTTTCCGGCGACTGGAATTGTTACTATTATTATATTGATCAGCTATTCCCGTCGGGGGGCAACAATCTTATTCTTTATGGATTTATTTATTAAACCCATAAATACTCAAGACGGTAAATCTTCCCCAAAATGGATGCTACTTAGTATAATGGTATACTAGACGAATCAGAGCTTTTTTGCCGTAAAAAGTCTAAACCAAGGATGTTAAACTCATTTTACAGCTTGAGCCCAATTTAATCTCAAGAGCATGTAAACAAGTACATGCTATGCAGATGATGAACAGTATGAGATGTTGTTTTTTTTTAAAAAAGATATGAATGATTTTCATTATTTTCATTATTTTTTCATTTAATCATGTATCTATCTAAAAGTGGACAGAACGTTCACATATTTTAGGAACTTCAGCCTTACTTGCTAAAATTCGTCCATTCTTGTGTAAAGCTGAAAAGGTAAATGATTTCACATCAGTTATTTGAGCTTGAAAAGCACCCACGCTGGCCCAGTGGGTGACAGTCTTGGGTTAAACACTCTATTTAATAAATGTTTTGTTTCACTAGGAGAAGGGTGGGATAGTTTCCGCAATAGCTGTGTCACAGCATTGACAGACAAACTGCAGACATGACTTTTTGTGCATTTTTGGAGATGTTCTCGTGCACTTGACCGTGTCTTATGCAACTTGTCAAATTCCCAAACTTAAAAACAAAACTGGAAGCCACATAATGTTAACCCATGAAAAAGTTATGACTGGCAGTGCATGGTTTTGTAAGAAACTCAAAATCTGTGTATTTTACTTTGCTGTGAATGTCTACACCACAGTTTATTCACTTGAGACCGTTCTACACATAATACTAAACATATCTTGCAAAATCGAGGTATGGGGTGTGGGCAAATGGCAATGGAATTGGAATGCATGTATTTCCATGTGCCAGCCCACATATGCATATTTGGCAACAAAAGGCACATTGTAAGCTTTGGTCTTCTGTTAGTGCAGAAACATTTACTCAGAAACATTTCATGAGCCTATTTAGAAACTTAGAAACTTAGAACTAATTTACTAATCACGATTCTGACATTTTCCTCTTTCATTACTCTGTGTCCCTTCACTCAGCACATTATTCTTTGCTCAGATTGTATGAGTTATTTTCTGCCCTAGCTTTTAATATTTTCAGAGCTTATTATTGTGGGTGTGTTTTCCTATTATTGTCATGGCCCAGTTAGCATCAGGGTCATACACAAGAGATAATTATAACAATGGTGGTCGAACTTTCAGCATTTCCCTTTTAAGTTTAAAGGAAGTAACTCAGCTGTTTTCATCACAAGTTACATCTGTTGGGTTGCAGTATCTGTTAATACAATATCATTTATTAGTGGATAATATTTATTATTTATTTTACTAAGTTATGTTGGTGGAGTTGGGGACACGCTAAGTCGGCTGCATCTGTAACAAAACAGAGTATATGATACACAGAACCTGAAAGATAAAACAAAGGGAGGTACACAAATGAACATACAAGTTTGCTGTGTGTGTCTGAGTGAGAGAGAGAGAGAAAGCAAGACAAGAACATGAGTGTGTGCATGAGCGTTTGTCATGACATACTTGACAGGGTGAGGGTGAGAGACAACAAGCCCCTCTCCCCCGAAAGCAAGAGGCGGACAGGGTAAAACAGTCCATGGTCCATGGCCCCCCAAGAATAGAACAGAATAAACACTTTTTTGTCAGTCAACTCATACACCAGTTAGTGCACATCGTAACAAAATTTCAGTGAATTTTTTCACCATCAGACATCAACTTAATAATTAATAAATAAATCTAAATTAGCAGCACACCATAAAGATTTCTCTTTTTATATTTTACAATATAATGTGTATATATGTGTATATATATATACACCCAGCACGCCCCTGCGGGCGGTTTTATCCTTCAAGCTCGGGTCCTCTACCAGAGGCCTGGGAGCGTGAGGGTCCTGCGCAGTATCTTAGCTGTTCCCAGGACTGCGCTCTTCTGGACAGAGATCTCCGATGTTGTTCCCGGGATCTGCTGGAGCCACTCGCCTAGCTTGGGAGTCACCGCACCTAGTGCTCCGATTACCACGGGGACCACCGTTACCTTCACCCTCCACATCCTCTCGAGCTCTTCTCTGAGCCCTTGGTATTTCTCCAGCTTCTCGTGTTCCTTCTTCCTGATATTGCTGTCATTCGGAACCGCTACATCTATCACTACGGCCGTCTTCTTCTGTTTGTCTACCACCACTATGTCCGGTTGGTTAGCCACCACCATTTTGTCCGTCTGCATCTGGAAGTCCCACAGGATCTTAGCTCGGTCATTCTCCATCACCCTTGGGGCATCTCCCATTTTGACCTCGGGACTTCCAGGTTATACTCGGCACAGATGTTCCTGTACACTATGCCGGCCACTTGGTTATGGCGTTCCATGTATGCCTTGCCTGCTAGCATCTTGCACCCTGCTGTTATGTGCTGGATTGTCTCTGGGGCATCTTTATACAGCCTGCACCTGGGGTCTTGCCTGGTGTGATAGACCCCAGCCTCTATGGATCTTGTACTCAGAGCTTGTTCTTGTGCTGCCATGATTAGTGCCTCTGTGCTGTCTTTCAGTCCAGCTTTGTCCAGCCACTGGTAGGATTTCTGGATATCAGCCACCTCCTCTATCTGCCGCCGGTGGTACATACCGTGCAGGGGCCTGTCCTTCCATGATGGTTCCTCGCCTTCCTCCTCTTTCTTGGGTTTCTGCTGCCTGAGGTATTCACTGAGCACGCTGTCAGTTGGGGCCATCTTCGTGATGTATTCGTGGATGTTTCTTGTCTCATCCTGGACTGTGGTGCTGACACTCACCAGTCCCGGCCCCTTCCTTCCGCTTAGCGTACAACCTCAGGGTGCTGGACTTGGGGTGAAACCCTCCATGCATGGTAAGGAGCTTTCTTGTCTTTATGTCAGTGGCTTCTATCTCCTCCTTTGGCCAGCCTATTACCCCAGCAGGGTACCTGATCACGGGCAGGGGCGTGGGTGTTGATGGCCCGGATCTTGTTCTTACCGTTCAGCTGACTCCTCAGGACTTGCCTGACCCTCTGCAGGTACTTGGTGGTTGCAGCTTTCCTAGCGGCCTCTTCATGGTTCCCATTCGCCTGTGGGATCCCCAGGTACTTGTAACTGTCCTCTATGTCTGCAATGTTGCCTTCTGGTAGTTCAATCCCCTCAGTTCTGACTACCTTCCCTCTCTTTGTTACCATCCGACTACACTTCTCCAGTCCGAATGACATTCCAATGTCATTGCTGTATAGCCTGGTAGTGTGGATCAGTGAATCGATGTCTCGTTCACTCTTGGCATACAGCTTGATGTCATCCATGTACAGGAGGTGGCTGACAACCGCTCCGTTCCGTAGTCGGTATCCGTAGCCAGTCTTGTTAATGATCTCACTGAGGGGTTCAGGCCTATGCAGAACAGCAGTGGGGACAGAGCATCTCCTTGGTAGATCCCGCACTTGATGGTGACTTGTGCTATGGGCTTGGAGTTGGACTCTAGTGTTGTACGCCACATCCCCATTGAGTTCCTGATGAAGGCTCTTAGGGTCCTGTTGATCTTGTACAATTCTAGGCATTCCAGTATCCAGCTGTGGGGCATTGAGTCATAGGCCTTCTTGTAATCAATCCAGGCTGTGCACAGGTTGGTCAGTCTGGTCTTGCAGTCTCGGCTGACTGTTCTGTCTACCAGTAGCTGGTGTTTTGCGCCTCTGGTATTCTTGCCAATCCCTTTCTGTGCCCGCTCATGTATTGACCCATGTGCCTGTTCATCTTAGCCGATATGATGCCTGACAGGAGCTTCCATGTAGTACTGAGGCAGGTTATTGGTCGGTAGTTGGATGGGACCGGTCCCTTCTTGGGGTCCATGGGGATCAGGACCGTCCAACCTTGGTTAGCCATTCGGGTGTCTCTCGTTAACTAGCAGCTGGTTCATTTGTGCTGCCAGGCGCTCGTGGAGTGCAGTCAGCTTCTTCAGCCAGTAGGCGTGAACCATGTCGGGGCCTGGTGCTGTCCAACTCTTCATACTGGAGACCCTTTCTTGGATGTCTGCCACTGTGATGGTTACTGGACCCTGTTCAGGAGGTCGCTATGGTCTGCCCTCAGATCCACTAGCCACTGAGCATTGCCGTTATGGGTTGCGTCCTTCTCCCATATGCTCTTCCAGTATTGCTCCGTCTCCAGCCTTGGTGGTGCTGTTCTCTTATTGTTCCCTTGCCACTGAGAGTACACCTTTGCTGGTTCTGTGGAGAACAGCTGGTTTATTCTCCTGCCTTCTATCTCTCTGGTGTACCTCCTCAAGCGGCTGGCCAAGGCTGTGAGTCTTTGCTTGGCAGTTTCCAAGGCCTCAGGTATGGACAGCTTGCTGTATTTCTTATGCACCTTCTTTGTCGCGCCTTTCTGCAACTCCGTTAGTTGGCTAACCTCCTCCGTGCTACTTTGATCTTGCCCTCTAGCCTCCTTCTCCAGGAGGGTACTGCCCCTGTGGCTGTTCAACTTGTAGCCAAGCATCTCACTGATCACTGCTGCCGTAGTGTAGATCAGCTTGTTAGTGTCGGTAATCGTGGTTGTAGGTATCGTCCGTAGTGCTGCATTAACATCATCTAGCAGACCTTCTGAGGGTACTTCACGTAATCTTGGTAACCGCTACGGGGATCCAGGTTTCAAGCTTGGCCATGATCCTATCTTTCAGGTCAGTTCCTCTCGCACTCAACGATCCTTCTCCCTATCGCACTTGGGGCTATGTACCCAATCTCGGGTGGGGTGATGATATCTACCCCTGACCTGGCGTCCTGACTCCTCCTTGCCGTAGCATTTATGTTGTACCTCGTCAATCTCTAGCTGTGAGAGCAGTCCCTTCTTTCGAATGTTGGAACACTGAGCTACTAGTTGTTTCGCCGTCATTGTGGATGTTGGGTATCGAAGAATCCATAGGTCCCTCATCCTATTCATGTAACCCCTTCCGCCAGGGTTACTTGCGTAGTAGCATTCCAACAACGCCCTGTTTTCGTCTCTTGCCCACCGATGCCTTCTTGTTCCAGTAGCCCACTTGTCGTCAGGGTGCCCTGGTTCCTCAACACCTGACGCGGACCTTGTTGATATATATGATATTCTGATATTCTATTATATTCCTATGTGTGCATATCTGTGATTCTTATTATACGTTTGTGGTAGATAGTGGAAAAACAAAAGTTTTTCTGTCATTTAATTGTTTACATTATTTATATATGCTAGTGCTTTCAGCGTTAATCTCGTTAAAATGACGTTAACGCCATAACCGCATTAACGCTGCAAATCTCCATTAGCGAGTTAGTGTGGATTGCCCCATGCGTGGGGTTGCACGGCACTAACGCATTAACGATCTAACCGCGCTAACGCATTGACGGCGTACATAGTGTATTAACATAATTGATCTAAAATGACACCAAAATCATAAAATCCCAGTATGAAGAAGTTATGTTTGGTAATGTAAAAACCCACAAACATGTTGAACAAATTATTTTTATAACTTGAAATGCAAATATAAATTGTACATTTCAAAAACATATGTACAAATTTTGGAAACAGCAAAGTTATATGCAACTAATTACCTAAAAATGCAGCCAATGCGGCATTGTAGCAGATAACAGGGCATTGCAGAGGATGGTGAAGTCTGTGCAGAGGACTATCTGGTGCAAATTTCCTCCCACTGGGGACATTTACAGCTTCAGATGTAGAGAAAGAGCTGTCTGTATCCTACGCAACCCAACCCACCCTGCACATGAACTGTTTACTCTCCTCCCCTTTGAATGGAGGCTTCAGAAACAGCTTCTAACCAAATGTAGTCAGACTGCTAAGCTGCCCTGTGCTAAACAGTGAAGTGCACACCGTGGACCTTAAAAACATACCACTTTGGAATTGTTGTTGCTGATGTTTTAGTTAACTCCAGACTGTGCACTGCTGTTCCCTGCTGCACATGGTGGAAGTTTGTACATTCATTGGATCTGTTATTAATATTTTAGGATATTTAAGTATTTATTGTGGTTATTTCTACTGTTTTACATATTGTTAAGTAGCACACTGCTTATACTGAGACCTAAGAAACTGTGTTTTGTTCATGTTATTTTAACATCCCTCTTCAAATGTGGTGTTGGATTCTCTCTTTGCATTTGTTTCACGTTATGTTTAATATACAGCGCCTGTACATAATTTAACAATCACCAAAATTTGTCTCTGTAAAAGAATTTTGTTTGAGTCATAATTAAATACAGAATGAAGATTTGAAAAGCTGCCACAGGAGTGGCAAAAACTGCTTGTAGGATGGGTTTTTGCTATTAATGGCTAATGTTTTTCATATACTGTAAAGAATGACCTAAGAGTGGAGATCAGAAAGCATCTTTGTGTGTTTGGCTGTCTTCTTTGTCTCAAAAAGGAGGTTTGAAACTAAAGATAACATCAAGCTGTAGTTAGGGTCAGCCTTTAGTATCTACGGATGTCAGCTATTTAAGCAGTAACGGCATTTAGTGCATGTCTGAAAAGCCCAGGCTACAGTCGTCTTAGAGTGGTTGTTGCACTGTTATTGCAGTTAGTGTGTGAATGTTATTAATTGTGCTTTGGTGGTATGCACTGTGAATTCACATATCATCTCATGAAACAGAAGAGAAAGTCACACAGCCTCAAGGGAGCATCCTCTCCTCACAGCCACTCCTCGACCTCATATTGGGGTTATGAAAAAAACCAAGCAGAACACATGCATATTCTTGTATGACTCACACATTACTATGACTCACACATAATATTATGTTATTTTTGTTCTGCCCAGACTAATGATTGTAAGTTCCTAGCATCAGTAAAAACACTATAAATAAAAAAGAAAGAAATCGTTCTGAATGCATTGGAAGGGGAGGTGAAGGCCAGAGGAGGGTAGGAGATGAAGATGCAGAGTCAGCTGTATGATGTTTGCATGGCTGTCACCCTCTTTTAGTATCTCTACATCACACTTTTACTTCCTTATCTTCATTCTCCCTTTCTCTTGCTTTCAGTCTTAGCTGTATTCAGGTGTTAATAAAACGAGCACTGTGGGCCTGACAGCACTGCTAGAGCTGTTTGGTAAAGCCTAGAGGAGGATGGACACGTGCAGACACTCACACACACACACACACACACACACACACACACACACACACACACACACACACACACACACAAGCTGGCATTCACATTTAGTTTTTCTAGAAGCACTAGCATTGATGCAAGTTGGTGGTTCAGTTGTAATCATTTATTCATTCTCTTAGAAACCCACATTTACTCAACATGCTGTTATCAAAATCACTGATGCACAGGACAAGTGTTGTTTTACACTTACTCACAGATTTCTCTTTAAACTTATTACACTTATGTGTTTGTGTCAAATCTCGTATTACACTCTTTAAGACCAATTCATGGCTGTGTGTCCATGGGCAGTTCCTTAAATCCAAAACTTTTAAAGACTTTCAATTATTAAAATGATAATACATGTGAGCATAGAGCAGAGAAGTTATGGTCTGCCTTACAGTATAAAGCACCTTGAGGCGACTGTTGTTGTGATTTGATGCTGTATAAATAAAACTGAATTAAACTGAATAGAAGGGAAGCAATCTAGGCAACAATGACATGTCATGAATTTGCACACTATCTTTGCCAATTTAGCATCATTTAACAACAATCCAAGCAGGTTTGTATTTTTTCCCTGTTAAAGCAGCAGGCAACATCGATGAAAATTGTGAAAGGTTCCTTCAAGGTTTCAGGACAATTGATGAGCAATTTAATTTGTGAAAAAACAAACACAAAAAACTCGCGCATTTTTAGTTAGTTATTATAAACACACATGTAAAAGACATCAAATTATTAATATGATAAACCAATTTCTAAAATTAAACCACAATAGTGAAACAACCTTAATACACCACTAGTAAAAATTAAACACAGTGTCACTTTACTTGCTAATACAACACTGACCTTACATGTTTAGCATACAGTTGTTCCATAGTGTAGTAAATAAAAATACCTACTGGTTCTATTATATGTTAAAAGGACACTGTGTGGTGAGCACTGTATATGTAATTCCCTAGAAAAAAGCAACCAGTTCTAACTAATCATATTTCAGAACGTGTGCTCAGAGAATGTTTGTCGTTTTTGCTTGACCTTTTTTTGATGATTTTTCTGTCCCAGATAAATTAATAATAATTAATGTAATAATGTAAGTAGACCGACATTGTATAGTATGTATTCTGAAGAGCAATATCAGCTAGCCAGTTGTGAGTTTAAGAGAAGCTGACAGGCACAGAGAGAGAGAGAATAGCATTTCTCTTTTCTCTACCAGTGGCCTGGACTGTTAAGCTAAAGAATGAGATGAATGTGACTGAAAGAGAAAAAGAGAGAGAAGAGAGAGAGAGAGAGAGAGAGCTGGCATGTCAGCAAATAGACCCAAGGCAGGGAGAGAATGAAAAGAGACACACAGTGGAGAGAGGGGAAGACTATACTTAGACACCAATACTGCTCTAGTGCCAGAATAGAGGAGGATATCTTATGAGCACCGTGCGATTTTTGCATTACTTATTTGAGATGGACTTGTTTCTGAAATCCAGAGATGAGTGATGAATATAAGCCAGCCTACACACAGCAAACCACTACATCACTGAACTGAGTGTGTTGCATTTGGACAATTTGAATGCTTTCAAGAGGACGAGCTGAAATTGAAGAAAAGTGCCAGCTTATTTTACAACTAGAATTAACCTGGAACTTATGTTCTTCTATACAAAAAACGTTATATCTAAATGAGAGGATATTGAGGGCAAGAAGAAGTCGATATTTCCTGTTTTGATCACAAAAACACTGAACACTGAGGACTTGCTCAAGAGAAAATGGAAGAAAAGTGAACATCATATTATACGTGAAGTTTGGACTGCGTCTGCATAGCTTGACCATCGATCTTTAAGACCTTTGAAACATGACCAGATGAGTAGACTTACAGACTTTGTGCTTTGCCAGTTCTGATGGTGCTGCTTCAGTAGTTAACATTGTGTAGAACTGTTTTTTTTTTACCACCAATTTAACTTACTATTCAGGTCACAATGCAGCAAGTAGAGACTTTGCAAAGATGAACGCAAATCTCAGTCTCACATTCTGAAGCTTTGGTGTGTTTTTATGTGTTTGCTTCAAGGACAATACATGTTTGTTTGAGTGTGGAAGTTCTAATGTTGAGGGTGTCGAGTGTAGCACCAGCTCCAGCAGGCCACAAGTGGCGATTCCAGTGCTCTGTCGGGGTTGACTGTAGCGACGCCGAACCTCGCTGTATCTGGCTGGCTGTTTTAAGGGATGTTTTGCCTCATGCCTGCCCTTGTCAAACACCCATCACATCAACAAGAAGAAGTGCATACCGGAGGGTCATACGTCGCCGTTGCTTGTCTTGGGTAATTAGTTGTGATTAAAGCAGTATTAACAAATTTGATTTATTGGTCAAAGGATTAGTTTTGTGCATGAAAATCTTAAACTTGACACACTATGTGGGGCGCTATCTGCTGGATTTAAAGGCACACTAAATTGTTTAAGAACAATGTTTTTGCAGAAAAAGTGTCCCATAGCTACTAATACTCTTAAATAAGTTCTAAAATAACAGTTTAAAATCACAATTTTTTTTGGCAATAACTGCATGTCAACATCTCATGTTATTTAGCACCCAAAACATTTAATCTAAAACAGGATTAGGTTCCAAGACAAGGTTTGGGGTCATGACCAATGATCATGTAGACATCATTGGGTTAATACCATCATGTAGATATCGACTCACCAAAACAAGAGGGTTTGGGGTTTTGGTCTTTCACTATTACATTAGACAGTAGAGTCATCATGTTTCGACCATGTACCTCACATAGTAGCCATTCTGGCTATTATGGCTTTCCTACCTGAATCATGCAAATATTATAACAGAACACTTAGTATTTTACCTGTTGCAGCTCATATTTGTCCCAAAATGTCTAGTAATTATGAATTATATTGAGACATTATCTTTTATTATAATTTAATTTTTTTTGTCATTTTTGAGTGACATTAACCTAAATTTGATGCTCTGTCACTGGTATGGCATGCAAATTGGGAAATAAACTCCCTAGTGTCTCTCTCTTAACAAGTACTATGGAATACCTCACCTGTTAAATGCATTAAAAATTACCCTATTAGCAGATCAACAGCCCTGACCTATTGCAATAGGGAGAGATCACTTGGAAGAATTTGACATAAATAATTGAGATATAGAAATTTATGTATTTGGCAATTAGACTCCAATGATCCACCATGGCATAACGGAATGCCATATTTATAATATGCAAAGCGGCGCCCAGGTGTCACTGTGGATGATGACGTCATCCAAATAGATGGCAGTACATGCAGCGTTCGGCTGCAGCACCCAGTCCATGAGGCGCTAGAAACTGACTGGGGCTCCGAACAAGCCAAACTGAACTGTGACAAATTGGTGCAAACTGTAGGGAGTGGAGAAGGCCAATTTTTTTCCTTGGATTTTGCAGACAAGGGAATCTGCCAGTAGCCCTTGGTTAAATCCAGTGTTGTGAAAAAGCAAGCAGTGTTTGACCGGTCCAGGAGCTCGTCGACCCAGGGCATGGGATAAGCAGCAAATTGCGTTCATCCTCGTGAATGAACTTACGAATCATGGATTTTAAAGTCTTATTCAGCCGCCCCACCAGCACATCAGTTTGAGGATGGTAGACACTGGTCGTAACAGATTTAATGCCCAGTAAGTCATACAGCTCTTTCATGACCAAGACATGAACAACGTGCCCTGGTCAGTCAGTTTCTGTTTCGGGATACTGACTTGTGAGATGACGTAAAACAGTGCCTGAGCCACACACTTTGCAGAAATGGTGCACAGCGGAACTGCCTCGGAATATTGCGTTGCATAATCCACCAGAACTAATACAAAGCGATATCTGCGTGCACTCCAGTTAAATGGCCCGATGAGGGTCCATGCCAATGCATTCAAATGGAACCTCCATTAATAGTAGTGGGCGCAAAAGCATTTTTGGAATGGCCGGCTGGTTAACCAGCTGTCACTCTGAGCAGGAAGCGCACCGTCGGCGCACATCCGCTCGGACGCCCGGCCTATAATATCAGGCGCCAAGCAGATCACACAGATGCAGCCTGTCTTTAATCAACACAAAATGTGGGTAGGTCCATGCTGCATCAGGGCACACCAAGTGTCCATAAGTTTTTATCACTTGGTCCCTAACCCCTAACCCTGAGCGAAGGGTGTCGTCACAAGACAGCTCTAGAGGAAAACCTTCCGTGGAGTGAATCACTGGAGTCGGCGGGGCCTCACAAGGCCCTGCCATCTCCTCCCCAAAGTCAGCGTCAGATGCCCCCGCGTCACCGCTGAGCACAGCGCAGACACCACACGCCGCTAAAGGTCATGAACACATCCCCACGCACACTGCCCCAACAGGTTACTAAACCCCAGTCAATCTGTCCCCAGAATTAAGGAATGCATCAGGCACGGGCTAACTGCAGCCTTTACTCTATGTGTTTTGCGCTTGTATTTATTTTGCAGCAGCACTATAGGATATTCATGGATGTCCCCATGTACACACCTAACCTCTTCCCACTATGCCTGCAACAATGCCCCGGGTTGAATAATCAGGCTCCTTCTTATCTTAAAGGCCTCATAGTACCGTGTAACCCTAATAGAGTACCTCACTCTCAGACCCCAGGTCAGTGGTATTTAAAAGTAGAATGGAAGGTAGAGCCTTCAGCCTCCAGCCCATCTTCTGTGAAACCAGCTACCAGTTTGGATTCAGGAGACAGACACCCTCTCTCCTTTTCAGATTAGGCTTAAGACTTTCCTTTTTGGCAAAGCATATAGTTAAGGCTGGATCAGGTGACCCTTAGTTATACTGCAATTGGTCTATGCTGCTGGGGGCTTCCCATGATGCAGCGAGTGTTTCTTCAGTCACCTTTTTCACTCACTATGTGTTTATACATCACTCTGTTTATCCTTAGTTATTATTAATCTCTGGCTTTCTTCCACCATCTGTCTTTGTCCTGTATTCCTACCCTAACCCCCAACTGGTTTCAGCAGATGGCCATTCCTCCATGAGCCTGGTTCTGCTGGAAGTTCCTTCCTGTTAGAAGGGAGTTTTTCCTTTCCACTGTCAACAATGCGATTGCTCATAAGGGTTCATATGATTGTTGGGTAGGTTCTACCTTACAATGTAAAGAATCTTGAGGTGACTGTTCAGATTGTTATATCTGCTCATTCACAGCTGTCCACTATCAGTTCCTGTCCCCTTCGAGGTCTTAGGCATGATTAGACAAAGACCACCAGCCGCATTGGCCAGCCTCCCCTAGCACTTCTCCCTGAACCCACCGCGGTAGAGCCACTACAGCAGGGCAAGAGCTGAACAGAGGGTGAATCGGCATCCCAGGAGGTAATAACAAAGAGAGTTGACCGCCCACCCGATCACCAGACAGTCTTTTTCTATTGTATTGTACCTGATTTGTTAATAACTAATAACCAGCCAGTCCCAAGAACCACCTTGCCTCCTTTTTGGTCTTGGGACATGGGCAGGATGCAATAACTGCTGTTTCGTCTGTCTGGGGGTACACCTGCAGCATATGCAGATGCAGGATTAGACCTCTCTCTGTGCAATTCAGGCATCTTTGTGGAATATAACTCTGATTTCTTTCAAAATTTTATTCAGACACTGGTCCGAATAGACTTGACAGTAACTCATGCAACTCCTTTAAGGTGCAAGACATGAACAATGTGCCCTGGTCAGTCAGTATTTCTTTGTGCATGCTGAATCACCTGAAACAGCGCCTGCATGGCACTCTTTGCAAAAATATTGTTCAGCAGCACTGGTTCGCGATATCACGTTGTATAATCCACCAGAACTAATACAAAGTGATATCCTTGTGCGCTCTGGTGAAATGGCCCAATGACATTCAAATGGGACCTCCATCACCAGTAATGAGCCCAATGGTGCTCTTAAGATATCCTTTCCAGGCAGCATGTGAACCACTGGCACATATCCCCCAAGATATGGCCAGATAATAGAATTGGGCCATGATTTCTTTATGAGTTTTATCATACTCCATATGACCAGCCGTCACATTATAATGAGCCATCTGGAAATTCATTTCCTGGTTGCTGTTAGGGACAAAACTGGGTGTGCTCTTCCTGTGCGCAAGTGTCACAACTCACTCACAAACAGCAGAAATGTCAGTGCAATGTCACTGCGCACTATTTTACCATGAATTTTCATCACTTGTTTAAAGACTTACCATGCAGTATATTCAACAGCATAGAGGATGGTACCGGCCACAACAGACTCATAGAAAATCCTCAGCATTATTCGACAGCTATTGAAATACCTAAGCAACCTCAGAAAATATGAACAGCTCTGACCCTTCCTGTAGAGTGCAGTGGTGTTTTTAGACCAGTACAGTTTATTGTCAGTATGTACTCTGAGGTATTTATAGTCCTCCACAATGTCCACATTGACCCCCTAGATTAAAACAGGAGTCACTGGTTTTCTCATCCACATTCAAAGTGCACAATCAATTCCTTGGTCTTTGTCACGTTGAGCTGCAGTTGATTCTGCTCGCACCACTTGACAAAGGAGTCCACCACAGCCCGGTACTCTATCTGATAACCCTTACTGATGCATCCAACCACCACACAGCCATAAGAAAATTTCTGAAGATGGCAGGTCTCTGTAGCTGAGTGGATGAAGTCCATGGTGTAGAGGGTGAACAGGAAAGGGGAGAGGATGGTCCCTTGTACTGCCTAGGTGTTTCTGATCACCTTGTCAGACACACAATGCTGAAGACGCACATATTGTGGTCTTCCTTGTCAGGTAATCAACAATCCAGGACACTAGAGAGACATCCACCTCCATCGCTGTCAGCTTATCACCCAGGAGGGTCCACCTTATGGTATTAAATGCACTGGAAGTTGAAAAACATTACCCTCACAGTGCTCGCTGGTGCTGGCCTATCCAGATGGGTATAGACATGACTGAGCAGTTAGGCAATGGCGTTCTCAACTCCAAGGCGGCACTGGCAAGCGAACTGATGATCCTGATGTGGTCTGACCATAGGTCAGAGCTGATTGAGAATAAGTCTTTCCAGGGTCTTCATGACGTGGGAAGTCAGTGCCACAGGTCTGTAATCCTGGTGGCCACTGGGATGTGGTGTCTTTAGTACAGGAACGAGTCATGATGTCTTCACACCACTGGGACCCTCTGCTATCACAGGCTCATCATGAAGATTTTATCAAAGATTCCACAAAGCTGGGAGTACAGGCCTTGAGGATACGGGGATTCATCACGTCTGGTCCAGCAGACTTGCCTGAGTGGAGTCTTCTCAGTTTTCGCTGAACCTGGTTGTGAGTGAAAGTGACAGGTGGGGGAGGGGCATCAAGGACTTTCACAGGAGGCTATGGTGCAAAGTGGAGAGAGAGGGATAGAGAGTGGTGTGGCTGTGGATTGCAGGCTGTCAGAGGGGGGGTGAACATTAACTGCAGTGTCAGATTTGTTTAACAAATTCAGCTTATTGGCTCTGTCTTCATCACACTCTGCTCCTCTACTATTGAATGGCCTGAATCCAGTGATGCCACTCTATACCTCTCTCATGCTGTTCTTCTGGGGTTTCCTCTCCAGCTTTCTCCTGTAATTGTTCTTAGCCTCCCTAATCTTACCCCTCTATAACCTCAATAATCTGCCTGGTTGCGGGCTCTCACATTCAGCTTTCTCTAGATTATGTTGCCCTTTCAGCCTGGTTGCGGGCTCTAACACTCACTTCTCTCCTGATCTATGCTGGTATTTCAGCCTGGTCACAGGTTTACTCTCTCCCTCTCTTATGGCCTATGTCTGCCTTTCAACCTGGTTGCAAGCTGTCCCCCTCTCTCTCTCTCTCTCTCGCTCTCTGTCTACTGGCCTACAACAACTTTTCAGTTTGTTTGCAGGCTCTCCTAATCTTTTACTAGGCTTTCTTATATTCGCATCAATTTCTATTAGTATACCTATTTTCTTGGTCATGCATAACTAACAATCACAAACACACTGTCATTCTATAGAGCCGAAGGTCTCTGTCACAGTAAGATTGCTCTTAATCTTTTTGAGGGGTCCTGTCCTAAATCCTGTGACCGCTGGGATCTCGTTCTGCTATGATGGGTCATTAGATTCCAATTGCCACATTAATTTTTCTACCTGAAAAAAATCATGTTCAAATTCTTCCAAGTGATTAATCCTTGTTGAAATAAACCCAGGTCAATATGTTCCCAGAATTAGGAGGTGCCCCCAGCAGGCACTAACCCACAGCCTTAAGTCTATGTTTTCCCCGGTATTTTATTTCCACCCACACTATGGGATATTTGTGAATGTCCCCATGCATGCATCTGACTTCCACCCATTTCACTTCCAACAATGCCCCCGGATGAACCAGGGTTTGGTAGACCTGGATCTGCAGATATCCTGAGTCCATAATAGCCTAATATTGACTCCACTGGCACCTTACCAGAGTACTGTGCTTCTCTACTGGACCAGGGGAACGTGTCGGAGGGCCAGCGTCACAGAACACCTGTCACAGCTCCATGAGAGGACATTCTTGGCCAATGTGTCCCGCCTGATCGCATCTCCAGCACTGCTGCCCCAACTTTCGTGTGGCTCCTGATGGGCAGGGACCAGTGACTGTAGCCACCGGGACCTGTGGAGAGACGGCAGATGAAAAAGGATTAAACAAGAAACATGATGACATATGGTCAATGCTCCGTAGCAGCCAACCAAGTTGGGTATGTTCCTGCCACGCTGTCAGGGTCAGCCAGACTTGGCCAGGATCATGACGACTTTGAGGCTCGTTGGTCAGTGACATTTGAGTCGCTCCACAAACTTTTCGAGGACAGTTATATTTAGCAGCAGAGCCTCTCCTGGCATGGGGCCAGACTGTAGCCATCTGGCTGCAGCATCGTACAGCCACCTGGCGTAGGTGAAGGGCTGGTGGTGGTATATCTGTGTGGGCCTGCCCCCACTGACCGCACCACTTCATAGTCAACATTCCCTGCTTGCCGTGTGACGACAGAGGGTCCTTGCCACTTGGCAAATAATTTTGAGCTGGATGAATGGAGCAATACTAGTAATACTAGTAATGATCCCATTCTAAATGCGTAGAGTTTAATGTGATGTTGGTCCACCCTTTGCAGCTATGTTTATGGTACTTTTTTTTTTACCATTTTTCAAGAAGTGTATTTGTGAGGTCAGACATTGATCTTGGATGAGAAGTCCTGGGTCTCAGTCTCCGCTCTAATTCATTCCAGAGGTGTTTTGTTGGTTTGCAAACTGGACTCCATGTCTTTATGGACCTTGCTTTGTGCACTGGTGTGCAGTCATGTTGAAACAGGAAGGGACCATCACCAAACTGTTCCCACAAAGTTGAGAGCTTGAAATTGTCGAAAATGTCTTGCTATGCTGAAGCGCTAAGAGTTTCTTTCACTGAAACTAAGGGACAAACCTAACTTGTGAAAATAAACCCCACATCATAATACCCTCTCCACCAGACTTTACACTTGGCTCAGTGCAGTCAGACAATAACCATTCTTCAAATCCAGACACATTCAGATTAATTGGATAGCCAGATGGAGAAGCGTGATTCATCAATCCAGAGAATATGTAGCAACATGCTTTACAACACTGTATCCAACACTTTGCATTGCGTTTGGTGATGTAAGCCTGTGATGCAGCTGTTCAGCCATGGAAACCCATCACATACCTCTTAATGGCTGAGTTCCTGCCATTCCCAACTTGACTGTGAAATATTTATTATCAAAGGAATTTCACAATTAGACTTGTTGCACAGGTGGCAGCTCCTGAAAGCTCAGTGAATTCCACAAATGTCTGTAGAAGCAGTTTACACAGGTGCTTTGTTTTATACACCTCTGACCAATGGAAGTGATTGGAATTGCTTAAATTCAGTGTTTTAGGGTGATTTTTATTTCCATCTGTGAACAAGTTCCAGTGCAATTGCTTTGCTTAGATCACTCAAAGACTTTTGACCATTTGTACTCCTCTGCAGGTTCACTATGGATCTAAAACTCGTGCAGATAACAAACTTCAGCTTCTGCATCAAACTGAGCCATTGAATATTCAATTAATAATTGAAAGTTAATAATCATGGCCACCAACAAGAGCTGTGTCTCCACTACAACCCAGTAATAATCAGTTTTAGTGTTAAAGTTTACAGGATCATAGTACACATTACACCTATTCTCAGATTCCTACACTGACTTCCAGTGAGATAAAGCTCTACAGTGATAGGCCCCTGCTTAAGCAGCAGAACTTCTGAGACCTTTTCACTGCAGCCAGCCTCTCTGATCCTCTAACCAGGGCTTTTCTTACTGCCCCTCACTCTAATTTTACAGTCAGAGGAGATCAGTTACCAGGTTGGCTGACTCTACTATTTGTTTAAAATGACTGCGGAAACGCAATTTTCAGCAGTCCTTAACCTTTCATTAATCTTTTCCCTTTTATTTTTGGTCATAGTTTGCAACTATTTGCATGTATGCGTGTATGTTGGAAGAATGTTTGACTGTATGATTGAACATGTTTACTTACTTTACTAACTTCTGTATGTGGCTTTTATTTAAAATGTGAAGTACTTAAGTCTTTAAAAGTGCTATACAAATAAAGTTATTATTGTTGTTGCTGTTGTTGTTGTTGTTGTTATGTCATGGCAGAGTTCTGAAAGGCTGTGAACAATGGAAAGCCCTGAGCAGAAACTACCTGCTCAGTGCTGTAGAGTGTGCATTGCTAGTGTTGCATTGCTTTTAAAATATGTATATAAAAGTAATTACATTCCAGTTTTTATAAGAAACTACATAAAATCACCATCTAATGGCGTCACCATCACTGCCTTCTGTGAAAAATTTCCATGTGACCTCTGCAATGTGTTTAGCACTAAATGGAAATCATTGGTAATCACCTAAACTTATTTCTATATTCAGTTACACTTTCTGCCAAATAGACGTTGCATCAGATGATCTGCTATGCTCTCACTCATTTCCCCAAACCTAACAATCAAATGATGATGTGTATTTTACCTTTAGTGGCCAGGCATGTTTACATACAGAATATCCTTTTGAACCTTAAACATCATGTAGTACACATAGTGCATCGCCTGCTTAAACTGATTTGATGTTGGGCCACGATCCGGGAGAAATGCAGAATGTAAAACATAAAAGATTCCACCTCCTGAACCCTTTACCTTCTTTGTCAGTTGTTTATCTTATTTTCCAGATGTGTGTTTACAAGCCCTAATATGTCCCTGTTGTTGCAAGACTTATTTATAGATGGTATATGTTTTTAACTCTTCCATTGTTGGGAAGTAAAAAGTGGAATCATATGTGAGGTTGCTGGTAACGTTTCCTCTTTAAAACTATGATGCGTCTTGCTATTGGTTGGATTTTATACTGGTCAGATCAGGCAGTGTCCTCAGTTACTGAACCACCCGCATCCACCAACTCACGCTTCCTTCAATGTGTTCAACTCTGTGGCCTGAAAATGATACTTGTGATAAACATCACTTCAAGGTTCACACAGTAACATTTCAACAGTCTTGATTTTTTTTCAAGAGAAAAAGTGAAGCTAATGCTTACTGATCTAAACATTTATTCCATCTCCTCTATAGGCTAAAGAGAAGAGAGATGGCATATTGTCATCCAGTGAGAACAGGTGTCGGCCACTATCATCAAGCGAGGTGGAGGGCGTATTGTGGCACGGCCCACGAACAATTTTTCTGCAGAAGAACTCACAGGGGTTTGGCTTTACTCTGCGGCATTTTATTGTCTACCCACCAAAATCCTTCCTCAATAACCTTAAGGTAAAATACTGCTTTCATTAGATCCACTTGAACTTTGAACTTTTCTTATATTTGAAATCTGCATTACATTAATCCTCTGAGGTCTAAACCATATTTTGAAAAATGGCAAAAGTGACTTTTTATTAAGAAAATGTGAATATATTTTGATGTATGTTAGAATTGTTATTAAAACCAACACTCCATATTCTGATTGCCTAGGGTTAGTTAGGATTAGGGTTACCTGACAATAATTTGAACTCACAGGGTCAATGGAATTTTGTTAAATAAAACTTTGGTAACTTATGAGATGTGGAACTACTATTGAACATTCTGGTAAGATTATGTTATTCTAGCACATTTAGCAACTTCTCTTGCACTGATTGTTTTCTGGAATCAAAACTAAACTTTAAAAATCTGAATCTGAATAACTCAACCCCATATACCTATATCATATACCTTGTTTGTTTTTTTTTTATGACTTATTAGGACTGGTGACATTCTCTTAGCCACTAACAGACATCATTAATATCATGTTAATGATGTAATTTAGTAAGTGGCAAAAGGGGAGTGAGAAGTTGTCCTAAAATACTAAATCAGTGTTCATGATTATTATTATTATCATTATTATGAGTGATTTATTTGGAACTTTTTTTATTTTTTAGCCATTTTTGTGTGGTGTAGCAGCAAGTCTCAGTGCATGTACAGAGGGCTTTAGGTGCCAAGGTCAGGAATAAAATAATTCAGCATAGTATCAAAAGCCCGAGGTAGACCAATCAGACCACCAATCAAATAGAAAGCAGCATGTTAATGTGTAAGTGTGTTTATGGGAAACTCAGGCAGAATGCCATGGAGGCAGAAAGGCAGCAGCCAGACCTGAAGCAGTGTCCTCTGGTCCTCCTTATCTTAACACCTGCCCTGTTTCTTTCACAGGATGAAGAGAATGGAAATGGAACTAGAAAAGGTAGGTGTTGCCTATTTCTGCTAACTTAATCAACAGGACACTGTTTGCAAATGTTTACACATTTACAGGAGGTTGGATTTATATAATGAGTCGCATCAATATTTCTTCTAAGTGTCTTAACATGTCCTTGGGCCCCTATTGTGTTATGTTTTGTAACATGGTAAATGGACTGGATTCTTATATAGCGGTTTACTTCTCTCCCAGGGCTCTCAAAGCTCTTTATACAACATGCCTCATTCACCCATTCATAGAAGCATTTTTTCTATGCTTAAGTGCAACATTCACACACATGTGATCCATTGGATCTTGGCCAAGGATACTTGACATGCAGACTGGGGCAGCCAAGGATCAAATCACCAACCTTCCAATTATCAGAAGACCTGGTCCCCAAACAACAAACAAAGAGGATAAGGTTTTATTTTGTTTGTTTTTACATGTACTTAGATCTGATATAACACTGTGGACTTTAATGATACTTTAACCAGGTTGCCAGAGGTCTTGGTTGGAGCCAATGGACACAATCTTCGTGAAGAGTGTGAAAGAAAATGGTCCCGCCCAACAAGCTGGACTGTGTACAGGTAGGAGACATGCACCTTCACAACATGAACGACACACTTGATTCTGTGGTTAAAAATGTGAAATCAAAAATGACCTCTGACAAAAAAATCAAATTTCTGCTGTTCAGTACGGAAGAAATTTAAACTTTTACAAATTATACCAAATTGTAAAACTCTTAGCTGTGTCTCTAATAAAACCTTTGTAACTTTGCTCTGCTTCACTTCCGCACCATCAGGTAATGTTCATACATTGATTCATGGTTTTCTTCCATTTTTGATCTATTGCAGAATATTTTTAAGGTGGTTATCTGCTATAAAAAAGACAGGCCAGCAAAATCTCCTTCGTGTTTTTCTGTGTTTTATCCTCTTTGACACAAAGATCATTTGATGAAGTCTCATGAGCATCAGCTGTGTTTTTTACATAGATATAAAATTATGGATATGTACTGATAAATAATCATAATTATAATATTTCTAACTGTCTGAGTCAAAATTGAATTAAATTGAATCGAATCGGGACACTGTGAATCAGAATTGAATCAGTTATAAAAAAATCAATGATGATACCCAGCCCTAATTACAACATCTCAATACAGCCAGCCAAACTATGCAATAATAGCCCACCAGTAGCTTTGACAATAGAATGAATTACACTATCATTAGCCTATAAAACTATTCAGATCTATTCTCAGTAATGATCTGAATAGTTATTTAGTCTTGGACCTATCTCTCTGGGGTCAAACATGTCAACATGGATAAAATTTACTGGCATAGTCATAAATCTTATTAAAAGATTATAGTATAATCTAAAACTGAATAATTATAATAACATATAACAATGTAATTTTTTACAGATTCACACTTAATTATCATGTATATATTAATTTTGTATTTGGAACAATGTCAAGAACAGAAAGAAAGAGAACTACAGTGTCCAAAGATGTGCAGTCAGTGATATTAGGTTAATTGCTGAGTCTAAATGGCAAATAGGTGTGAATGTGAATGGTTGTCATTCTTTCTGTGCTAGCTCTGCAAATACTTGCAACCTATCCAGGGTATACCCCGCCTCTCACACTATGGCAGCTGGAATAGGCTCCAGTCCACTCATGAAACTGAATTGGATAAGTGGAAGAAAATGGATGAATGGACAGATTGAAATTTCTTGTCTTTACCTGTCTTCGTAATATAGAGTAGTAAGACTGAAACAGTTTGTTCAGAGACTAATAACACACTATCAATGAATAAATGGGTTCAAAATTTACCATATTTGGGTGGCTGTAGCTCAGGAGGCAGAGCTACAGTGGAAGGTTGGTGTTTCAGTCCCTGGCTGCTCCAGTCTGCATGCTAAATATATTTGTGGGCAAGATAATAATCCCAAGTTGCTCTCCGAAATACCCATCTCTGTGTGAAAATTAGATAGAAAGCACTTAATCATAGAAAAATAGTTCTTGTATGAATGGGTGAGTGGGGCATCTTGGATAAAGTACTTTGAGTGCCCAGGTAGAGAGCAGTAAAGCGCTATATATAAAAACCAGTAGATTTACCTATTTGATGCAAATAAATGTAGTCTAAAGCCCTTTGAGTGGTTAGTAAGACTAGAGGAGTGCTATATACACACTTCTAAGAAATTTGTCAAGTGCCACTGTTCAACTGATTGCTAACATAAAAACAACAACACAGCACATAGGCATGTGGACACGGTCAAGACCATTAGCTGAAATTTGAACTGCTGACAATCACAGTTGGGAAGAAAGGTGGAATGGCTGTTGGTGCCAGACAGACTATTCAGAAACTGTTCCCACAAAACAACTAGAGAGTTTAGTGAGAATGTTTTGAAAAAGTGGTGAATGGCTAGACTGGGTTGAGATGTTAGGACTGCAGTAACTCAAATAAACGCTCGTTAAAACAAGGTATGCGAAAGAGCATCTCTGAATGCGCAAAACCTTGAAGCAGATGTACTACAGCTGCAGAAGACCACACTGTGCACCATTCCTGTCAGCTACAAACAAGGAGTTCATGCTATATTTTGCATGAGCTCACCATAATTGGACAACAGAAGATTGCAACAATGTTGCCTGATCTGAGAATTTTGCTTAAACAACATGAAAGCAATGATCTATCCTGCCTTGTGTTAATGGTTCAGCCTGCTGGTGGTCTAATAGTGTGGGAGATATTTTTCTGGGAACACTTTGGGTCCTTTAGTAACCCAAAGTGCATGCAACTTTTATTTTCCTTTCCTCTCTTAGTGTGTGTGCCTTTGTGTCTTCCAGGGGACAGACTGGTGAAGGTGAACGGGCAGAGCATTCTGGGGAAAACCTACTCTCAGGTTATAGCACTCATCCAAAACAGGTTGGAGATATTTTAAATCACATTGATTACATCTAAATTCTTTATCAAGGAATTTTATTTTTATTTTTATTTTATTTTCTGGCATTTTTTCTGGCATTTTTTTTTCTCTTGTAGTGAAAACATTCTGGAGCTCTCTATTATGCCAAAAGATGAGGATGTGTTGCAGTTGGTAAGTGTGAGTATAGTCTTTCTTTAATATTCTCTTCTTCTCTTCTTTTCCCTTGTGACCTGTGTAACCATCAGTGAGCTAGCCATCAGTGTAACAACAGGGGTTTAAATTTCTGCTTCAGTTCATCAGAAAATGTTCAAATGTTTGTGTATGGACAGAAAGGACTTCATTATCAACTGGCATGCACAGGTAACTGTGTAATTAATTAATTGGTAAATGGCCTGTATTTGTATAGCACTTTACTAGTCCCTAAGGACCCAAAGCGCTTTACACATTCAGTCATCCACCCATTCACACACACATTCACACACTGGTGATGGCAAGCTACATTGTAGCCACAGCCACCCTGGGGCGCACTGACAGAGGTGAGGCTGCCGGACACTGGCGCCACCGGGCCCTCTGACCACCACCAGTAGGCAACGGGTGAAGTGTCTTGCCCAAGGACACAACGACCAAGACTGTCGGAGCCGGGGCTCGAACCGGCAACCTTCCGATTACAAGACGAACTGCCAACTCTTGAGCCACGATTACCCCTCTGTTAAAAGAGAAGGGAATGAGATAAAAATAGATCACCCAAAAAAGAACCTGTTAAAAATGCTTTGAAGTTTACAAGCTGGGTTCCAATGTTGGTTGTACGGTAAAGATTTACAGACAGAAAGCCAGAAAAAGTGCTGCATGGTGTGTCCTGACTGACTCTGCCCTCTTGTTGTCCTTGCTGTTCATCTTGCCTTTTGATTTTACATTGTCTCCTCCCCCCCTGCTGTCCTCAGGCATACTCCAAGGATGCCTACATGAAAGGCAATGAGCCATACTCAGGTAAAGCCCAAAACCTCCCTGAGCCACCACCTCTTTACCACCGGACAAACAAGCCCAGCTCTACTTCCTCACAGACTAGCCACAACATTCACAGCTCCCTTGACAACTGGCAGTGTCGAACCAGCCCTGTCAGCCCACCATTAGACAACCGCCCCCCTGCTGCTTCTACTCTCCCCGTGTGCTGGTTCAGGAGTCCTGAGGATCCAAGCATTCGATTTGCCCCGTCGGGGGGACACCACGGACGGTCCTCATCTGCCGTTACTGCACTGGACTTTCACTTTGTTAACCACAATGCAGCCATCGCTTCTGCAACTCTGCCTCCACCTCGGAAAGCTCCTGCCCATGTTCATGTTGGCACCCTCTACCACCAGGCACTGTCAGACTATAGCCACATTCATGGCACAGAATGCATGTCACCCCAGCATCGCAGTATATCTCAGGATCATTTAGCTGAGCTGGGGTTGGGCTTGACAGTTACTCCCAAACCATCAGCTACTGCTGTTGCTTCTTTAGAGCAACGGAGAAGGGAAACCCTCCTACACCACCAGGCAGCTGCTGCTGCTCACTATTCCTGTTGGTTCAGCAGCTGTGGTAGTTTATCAGGACCAGCAAAGAAGTCCTGTTCAGAGACCCTGCTGGCAGCCTATGCCGAATATGAGCACAACTACGGACGTTCTATGGAAACACTGGCCCAAGCCTCCGCTCTGGTCACTGCACATTCTGAACCAACTTCGCAAAGCTCCAACATGACAAAATTCAACATTCAGAAAGACCTAAGAACCTCGGAACCTCAGCACCAAAACACAGTAAAATCATCTATCACAACCTCTTCTACAGGGCCTCCCAGTGAGAGACAGTCAGGTCAGCAAGTAGCAGAGCCCCAGAAAAGGAGAGGAAGAGAGGAAGAGCAAGTGGGCTACAAAAGTTACAGCCCTACTTTTTCTCACAAAGCTGGTCATGTCTTTCAGCAAGCCCACTCCTTTAGAGAGCCTGGCTACAGCAGCCCTCACTTTGACTGGAGGCCTGCCACCAGTAGCAGCCCTGCTGATACTGATGTAGGGTCCAAGTTCATCACCCCTCAGTCTGCATCAGAGGAGGAGATAATGGAGCTTGGGGAACACAGAGAAGTCATCTCTCCTGTATCCACGACTCAAGAGGTGGTCCTTAGGCAGAAGCTGCCTCCAGGTTGTCATACCCCCATTCAGACTCTGCAACATCCGCACTACACCACACCTGAGGAGCTGCCTGGTTTGACACCCTGCACCTCTCCTGTCCCTGCAACGACTGTTCCCAACCGCAGGTCCAGCGGCAACCTGGCACAGAATGCATTTGATTCCTTATCCTCTATTCCCTTCATAGGTTAGTAACCTTTCCTCAAACTTACATAGTTATAAGTTGTCAAATCTTGCCAAGATTGTAACAAATTTAAAGGTTGTAATGAATGCTTTTAAACTGGATATTTACAACAATGTTAAAAGTGCTGTTTTATGTCATTATTCATTATTCTCAACATTTCTTGTCTAGTCTTCTGACGGATATTAAATGGTGAGAAATAAAATATATCAAAGAGATCTTTAATATTTCATCCAAAACTAAAACTTGAGTTTTAGTTCACAAAACTCACACAAAATGCAACTGAAGGCACAAATAATCTTTAAGATCCTGTCAGCTAGGCACATAGCTCAGCAGCATTGTCTTAAAAGCACTGTGAGTGCCAGTCTTTTTACCATTTACCAAAATTGTACGACAATATTTCAAAAAAAGTTGCAGTAAAAGTATTTTTGTCAGTATAGTCAAAAAAACCCAACAATGTTTCATTGACATTTGCAGCATGGAGCACCAGCATTTATACATGTGAGTAAATACAGGGCATTTATTTTCACCCTTTTTTAATGAGTTACACACTGCCTAATTTAAAGTGTGAATTTAACCACGGTGTCAGTAGCAGCAGTATTACACCCAGTGGCAGGGCATAAATCGAATTTAAGCCCAAAAGTGACCCTTGAAATATGAAGTAAAAATCTAAAATAACGTCTTTACAGTTAAATTCAATAATAAGTGAAGTAACTCAACCTCTTACCTTTTCAGGCTTTGCAGGAGCCACAATATTGTCACATAATTGACAAAATTGAAACTGAAAAATGATTTTTGTGGTGTCGAATCATGGTCGAGCTTTTAACCAGCTGCCTAAAGCCCATCAGCATCAGTAGTTTTCATCCGTCATTTGCTCTTCCTATCATATGGAGTGCAATTAGCGAAGGCACGAGTCATGTTTACATTTAGGTTTCACATCACCAGCTGCTCGTATCTCCTCTTTTAGTTTGACTCAATACTGTTTTTGTTTTACAACACTCCTCGATTCCACAGGCATCGTGGGACAACAGCAATGATATTACAATATCACATTTTTAAATCATGTATTAATTTAAATTGTGTGAAGTCACTCTTCCGTGGATCTTGCCATGCTCCTGTGCATCACGCCTGGCTCTGAAGATCACGTAGCCCTCTGGTGTTGTTGGCTTGTCTGGTTTCACAAGTTTGAAAAAACAAAGCACTGACCAGTCCTGAATGCACTGCTGCATAGATGTGCTGTATCAGAGGTGCCGGATCATAACAGATGGTAACTTTTGCGGAAACAAGAAGACACAAAAAAACAATAGCTAAAAAGTAGGTCTGACTCTAAGCAATCTATGACGTTGCAACAGACCACCATGTTAATTCAAAAAGGCCTCGCTTGCCTCAGTTAAGGTCAGTGTTCATGACTCAACAATAAGAATGAAAAAGAAAAATAGCCATAGGTGATTCTCCAGTTTTCCTGCCTTTCAGCCTACAGAGATTCCCAATTCAATAATAATTCAATACAATTCCCTGACAATAAACCATCTTAAACTGAACACACCTAACAATGTGGCTGAATTAAAACAATGTTTGCTGCTTAACTCAATTATTTATTTATTTTTTTGCTGCCAGATCCTCCTGGCAGCAAGCAAAAAAGCCAGAACAAAATGTTGGAATCAGGAAAATCTCCCTAATACCACATTGTTTGTCAGTATTATATACATACATATACATTCCCTGGAACAAATAACATTTTATTATTAGCCATAGCAACTAGCTGCTACTTTAATGAAAATTTAAAAGACCGCTAACATGGCTAGTGGATAATTGATAATCATTAAAAACCTATGTTTGCTGTGTGCCCTGACCAGGCTGACATTTAGTGTTTCTATTTATGACTCACTGTTGTTAAAACAGGGGCTTCACTGACCTCATTAAGTGTTATTCAGTGATGCGAACATCAACTCCTGTTCATGTGTTCAGTTGCTACTCAGGGGAGGAGATGTGTGCCTATCTGTCTGCAGCAGTGGTGTGTGATGATGTGTGTCAGCTGGAAGAGGTGAAGATAGTTTATATCCATATTGTGGCAAATAATTATCTAATCCAATAGTAATGATCAGTTTAACATTGTGTCACAGGTCCGCGACACAATGTGTAACAAGTCTAGTTTAACGTCTTGATGCATTCTCAATCATCCAGGAAAGTAAATCTCCAAAAGTTGAATCTGTTCATCTGGACGTAGCGTTTTGTGGGAGAAACGTTTCGTCACTCATCCAAGTGACTTCTTCAGTCTCAGCTGACTGCAGGTTTCCCCAAACCTTATGAGAAGGTGAGAGATTATGGAGGCAGATGAAACCATGGTCTCGTATGACGTTACATCTCTCTTCACTTGCATCCCAGTCACGGAAGCGTTGGAGGTAGTCTGTAAGAGATTACAGGATGACACCAACCTCAGCAGCAGGACCACTCTCAGCATCGACCAAGTGTGTTTGCTTTTGGAACTGTGTCTTCATTCCACCTACTTCACATACAAGGGTCAGTTCTACAGGCAGAAACATGGGTGTGCCATGGGCTCCCAGTTTCACCCATCGTGGCCAATTTGTACATGGAAGAAGTGGAAAAGAGGCGTTGCTATCCTACCCTGGAACACCACCAAGCCATTGGTTCAGATATGTGGATGACACCTGGGTGAAAATCAAATCTCAGGACGTACTACATTTCACGGATCACATTAACTCGGTGGACCAACACATCAAATTCACCAGGAGGATATGAAAAGTGGCAGGTTAGCCTTCTTAGACTGTGAGATTTCCATCAGTAATGGGGACATCTAAAAGCTGGCGTGTACCGTAAACCTATGCATACGGATCAGTATCTAAGGTTTGACTCTCATCATCCACTGGAGCACAAACTGGGTGTCATCAGGACGCTACAACACAGAGCGAACACCATCCCCACTGACACAGCGGCCAGGGAGGCAGAAGAACAGTACATCAAGAAGGCCCTGAGTAAATGTGGTTATCCCAGCTGGACTTTTGTCAAAGCTGGGAAGGCACCTAAAGAAAGCTCCAGCCGATCCAGGAGAGAAGGACAACCGCTGCCCAGGCGAAAACCTGTAGTGATCCCATATGTGTCAGGAGTATCGGAACAGTTGAGACGCATTTTTCTAAACACCGGGTCTCTGTGGCTTTTAAACCCCAAAATAAGCTGCGCCAAAACTGGTCCACCCCAAGGATCGGGTCCCCGACACAAACAGAGTAACATAGTGTACGCTGTTAAGTGCCAGGAGGATTGCCAGGATTTATACATCGGGAAACCAAACAACCTCTAGCGAAGCGGATGGCACAACACAGAAGAGTTACCTCATCAGGCCAGGACTCTGCAGTTTATTTACACCTACAGGCCAGTGGACACTCTTTCAACGATGAGGATGTACACATCCTGGACAGGGAGGAACGCTGGTTTGAGCGCCGAGTCAAGGAGGCCATTTACATGAAAAGGGAAAGACCATCTCTGAATCGAGGAGGGGGCCTAAGGGTACATCTTTCGCCATCTTACAATGCTGTGATTGCAGCCATTCCCCAACTCTCTGTGAATGGTACTCATGGCCATTGATCAGTGTTCTTTGATCAGTGGGTTTTGGTCAGTGATTGTTGATCAATGGTCATGGGAATTTGCATAATTATGATTAAGGAACTGACCTCACAGCCCATTGTTCCTTCAGTGGGCTGGTTTCAGTCATTATGCAAATGTACTGTTTATAAGGTTTGGGGAAACCTGCAGTCAGCTGAGACTGAAGAAGTCACTTGGATGAGTGACGAAACGTTTCTCCCACAAAACGCTACGTCCAGATGAGCAGATTCAACTTTTGGAGAAGTCTAGTTTAAATTCTTCTTGTGAAAAAATGTTTCTAGATTAGACGCTAAAGTGATGTTAAGAACGAGATAAATATCACAAAGTGCTTCACATCAAAAATGTTTGAAGAAACAAATCAAAACAAAAGTTACACAAAAGCAACTCTAAAAAGAGTTCTAGGTGAGTTTTAGTTACTTTTCGCAAGACATCACTGAGTCCAGATCTCAGGCTCAGTAGGTGAGCGTTCCAGAGCTTGGAGGCACAGCCATACAAGGTTGTGTATGGCTGTGTGCCATTGAGTATGGTGTTAAGTCATGTGGTCAATAGCCCCTGGCCATATGACTTAAAGGATGTACAGATTTCACTGATGTACGCTGGTGTTTGTCTAAAAGTCAAAACCAGAATCTTAAAGTGCTCTCTGAAGTTAATCTGAACTGAATTAGCAACAGTGTAAAATGTAAATACTTGGAAAACATACTCAGAAGCCTTTCAGCAGCATTGTGAACAACCTATATATATTTTTTTATAGGAAGTTTTCTTAAGACAAGTAAACAATGAATTATATTAATCCAGTTATGTTGAAATAAAGGCGTGATTCACAATGTCTGGTTCAGAGCATGACACAGTGGAACTTGCCAATGTTTCTTAAGTGATAAGAGCAGGTTTTAACATGAGCTTCCAAAGTTACAACTGAGCCAAGGTTACCCCAAGTCTCCTGATAGGAGATTTCACAAATGTGGCAAGAGTTTCTAATATCTTAGGCACAAACCTGTCTGTGACACAACAAGAACTACTGTTTTCTCTTCATTAAGATGGAGATATTATACTAATATATATTTGAGATGATTTTTCCCTTCATTGAACCTCACGCTTTACCAACCATAACCTCACCTGAGGAAACTATTGGGCTTATCTTGTCACTGTTTAATCTCTGACCTTTCATGCATTTTTGCTTACATGTGATGATGACCTTGCAAGTGAATCCACCAATCCTAGTACTGATCTCTAGGCACATTGTAGCAGCCTGCTCTGTTGTGTTAAGTTCTCAGGTCATCTTCACTTCCACCTCTGCCTCTGCCTCTCTCAGTCAAATGTTGGCTTTTTTGTTGTAACCCCGGCTTCTGTCTCCTTCTCCTCTTTTTCTCTCTGATTTACCTTGTGTATTTACAGGTAGTATTAAAAATCGACGCTCCTCTTACCTACTCGCCATCACCACTGAGAGATCCAGGTCCTGTGACGAGGGTCTCAACACCTTCAGGGAAGAAAGCCCTGTCTTCTCGTAAGTCAAGAATCCTGGAAATTAAATTTGATGGCTTTGCATCATTCCAGATATAGGCCGTTTTCCATCTCAGGAACTCAGGAGGTGTAAGATTTCTTTCACTTTAACGTTTTTTGTGATTTGTGTGTCCACTACAGAGGACATAAATGAATATCCGAGTCTCAGGAAGTCGACATGTTTTCACAGAGTAAAAGTCAAACATTGTACAACAATTAAAACACGGTTGATGTCATACAGAATCATGTTAAAAATAAATAAAAACATATAACAAAAGTATGTCAACAGAAGTTTTTTTTTTTTACTTTTTAAGAGCTGGAATGAGCCTTGGTGCCACAGACTGGATTAAGTCTTGTACAAGGGACAACTAATAGATTTTGAGCTTATGAGCCAAGACAGCGAACAGCAGTGTACTTAACAAGTAGTTCAGATATATAGTCTGGACTCAGTGCTCCCAAAGTATTAAAAGAATGTAAAGCGACAACAGAGCTCACTGCAGGCAGATGGGCTGTCCCTGAAGTGGAGCGGACAGCAAACACACTTTCTCTCCTTGACCATAAAATCAACTTTAGTGTCATTATATCAAAGTTGGGAAAGACAGCAACTTAGCCACAAAGTGGTAGGCCACTGAAAATCACAGAGAAAAGTCAGTGGGTGGTAAGGTGTATAGTGAGGAGAGGTCGCCAGCTCTCTGCAGATACTTGTCTGTCTGCATTGTGCCAAGTGTAAAGTTTGATGGAGGGGGGACTATGTTGTAAGTTTGTTTTTCAGGAGTTGGGCTTGTTCTCTTAGTTCCAGTAAAATGGAATACCAAGACATTTTTGACCAAGACAATTCCATGCTCCGAACTTTGTGGGAACAATTTGGGAATGATCCCTTCCTGTTCCAACATGACTGTGCACCAGTGGACAATGGAAGGTTGATAAAGACATGCATGAGCAAGTTTGGTGTGGAAGAACTTGAGTAGCTTGCATAGAGTCCTGACCTCAGTCCAATAGAACACTGTCGGGATGAATTAGAGCAGAGACTGTGAGCCAAGCTTTCTTGGCCATCAATGTTTGACATCACAAATGCACTTCTGGGGGAATGGTCACAAATTCCCATAATGCACTCCTAAAATTTGTGGAAAGCTTTCCCAGAAAAGTTGAAGCTGTCATAGCTACAAATGGTGCTGACATTATATTAAATGTTATGGCTTAAGAATGGAATGTCAGTCAATTTCATATGCATGTAAGCATCTGAACAACTTTTTCTAATTATTTTTTACACATTTTTACCTGCAATTACATATGCAGGTAATTTTGCTCATTGGTCAAAGCTGATTCAAAATTATTACGGAACCTCCTGAATCCAGTGATTCCGACACAATAGTGAAATCAAAAAGGCTAAAAGGAATGGGTAATGAGAGTGTTCATGCAAACATTCATGCCAAGTCAGACTTACTGTGGAAAAAAGGTCAAGTTAATCTTCTAGTTCAACCAAATAATACAGAGTAATCAATAAAACTTGAAAAACTTGAATTTTATTGAACATGTCTATATCTGTAACTTGTTTGCTGTCTGCTCCACAGTAAACTACCGAAAAGGGTCAAGAGCTTTTTCACGGATGGGGTGAGTCACTCTCATTTCTAAATACTTGACCTGGATATTGTCATATCCATTGTTTTCTATATTTAGTTCACTGGTGTTTACAGGAACCCAGTAACCACTGTCTTTGTAAGTTCCATAAGAATAGAATAGAATAGAATAGAATAGAACAGAATAGCCCTTTATTGTTATTGTACATGTACAACGAAATTGTGGGTGCTCCACACCAACTGTGCTGGAATAAAATATAAATAGCAACAGGAATAAATAGCAAACAGGAGAAATATATACAATCAAGAGGGATATATAGAAAAAAAAAAGAGAAAGGCACACAAAGAACAAGTTGCAAAGTGCTTGGAAGTAGTGCAAAGAAAAGAAAATACTTGGTCTGAGTAGAGTCTGTGATGGGAGTTACTCAGACCACGGCTCAGATTAGTGAGGTGAGTGGGCAGAGAGGGGTGTGGGGGTTTGTCAACAGTCCAAATGGCCCAGGGGAAGAAACTGTTTGTTAGACTGAAGGTGTTGGACCTGATTGACCTGTGGTGCCAACCAGAGGGCAGCGGGTCAAACAGGTGGTGAGCAGGGTGCAAGGGGTCCCCTGTGATGGCCCTGGTTTTCCTGAGACAGGAGGATCTGGCAATAGCCAAGGGTAGGCAATAGCCCCTGCATACCAAACACCCAGGCAGTAGGAGAGCACACTCTCCACTGACGAGCAGTAGAAGGCCAACAGCAGCTTCTGGTCCAGATTATTCTTCCTCAAGACAGAGGAAGTGCAGCCACTGCTGGGCCTTCTTTACCGGGTTGTTGGTGTTGTGAGTCCAGGTGAGATCAGAGATGTGGGTTCCCAGAAATGGAGTTACTGAGACTGGTTGGTGAGGAAGTCTTTGATCCAGGAGCAGGTGGCAGGGAAGGATCTGAAGATGGTCCAGTTTGATGGTGAGGATGCCTAGGATTATGGTGTTGAATTCTGAGCTATAGCCCACGAAGAGCACGCACACATAGCTCTTCTTGTTCTCCAGATGGCTCAGTGCTCTGTGAAGGGTGATGGTGATGGCATCCTCTGTGGACTGATTTGCTCTGTAAGCAAACTGGTGGGGGTTGAGGGAGGGGAGTAGAGAGTTTTTGATGTGCTGTGACACTATCCACTCAACACACTTCATGATTACAGACACAAGGGCTATAGGTCTGTAGTCAATAAGGCTGTCTATACCAGTCTTTTGGGGGATGTGAGTGATGATGCACTTAATGTAGAAAAGGCCTGACTGAGTGAAGGTCTCCACGTCCTGCTTTTTGAAGATGGACCAGTCTTGTTAGATCGAAACATAATACTTCCACATTGTGTTTCAGTCTTTGGAAAGTCTGCAAGCCCAAGAGGACGCCCGATCCAAGCGCCACTCCACCTCTGAGCTGGGTATCATCACCTTCAGTGATGTTCACAAGGAGGGCTGGCTGCACTACAAACAGATTCTCACAGAGAAGGGAAAGGTAAAAATAAAAGAAAAAAAAACCACTGTGTCTGCATTGATGTAGGATGTCTTTTCTAATGCTTGTCCATGTCCAGGTGTTGTGACAGCAAACTAAAAAGAGATGGGCAGCTCTTATGTAAGGACACTAATTCCGACTTTCCACTTAGTGTTTGCTGAAAAGGAGAGAGGGGTTTCTGAGATCACCAAAGAAAACACCTGTCTCCTGGCTACACCTAGAAAGTCTTTCCACAAAAGACATAAACATTATCAGCCCTGGAGAAGACCAATAACACCCACCAGGAATGAGTTTTGAGTTATTGCTAACAACGCAAACCAAATTTTCATTGCAGTTGTCAGACCAAATGGACCAACACACACAATCACACACACACACACCTCTCTTCAAATGCCTCCTTCAAGTTGGTTGGGCAAATTTCCATATACCCTCAAGTAAGAAGAAATGAGTTTCAGCGAGCCAATCAGGTAGTTTCAGTTGCTAAACGGTACTGTTTTTTTAAGGTTATGCCTTCTCTTCATCTTTCTTCACGACAGAAAGTTGGTGGGAGTATGCGACCCTGGAGACGCGCCTTCTCTGTTCTCCGCTCCCATTCACTCTTCCTTTACAAAGACAAGCGAGATGCAGTGATTCACGGGGCAGGAGCAGAACCCGGTCAGGTTGAACATTGTCCAATCAGCATCCGCTGCTGCTTGATTGACATTGCCTACAGTGAAACCAAACGGAAACACACCTTGAGGTTGACCACACAGGATTTCTGCGAGTACCTGCTTCAGGCTGAGGATAACGATGACATGCTGGCATGGATCAAGGTTATTAGGGAGAATAGCAAAACAGATAACGAGGTATGAATAATATTTTGTTAGTTTGCACTGGCTGCACAAACACATACACCAAACTAATTTGTGGCTTTCATTCTTTATAGGAGATTGGTTTCTCAAGACAGGCTCTCATCAACAAGAAGCTGAATGACTACAAGAAACACAGGTCAGGATGAAGAATTATATTAAGTAAAAAGTCTGCACCTTACAGTAATTAGAAGTCACTGTAATTCTGGGCTTGAAGATTGTCACAAATCATACTTTAAACTGCAATTTCCCAAAATTACGAATAAAAAGGTACAACATAAAACTGTAGTCATCATGAAAAGAATTTGGAATATACAGAGCATTTCCCAAAATATTGCCAAAAGTATTCACTCACCCATCCAAATCATTGAATTCAGGTGTTCCAATCACTTCCATGGCCACAGGTGTATAAAATCAAGTACATAGGCATGTAGACTGCTTCTACAAAGAATGAAAGAATGGGTCTGTCAGGTTCAGGCCAAGAACGGGACCCAAATGCAGGACTTTCCAAAAGAGAGAGTGAGTTTATTTATAGTGAAGATAGTGAATAGTGATAGTAATGTGACAATTTCCAAAAAGCGTGGCTTCTGTTGTGGTGCTCCTGACTCCCGCACAGTGCTTGTGGACCGTGGTGTGAATGGTGAAAACTCCAGCACTTCATATATATATATAAGATTCCGGCCTGATGACGCCCGTAAACCGCCACTCTGGAAACACACGCACACACTCAAACACACATACACATAAAGGAGGGAAACGGGGACCGGGATGGGAGCCTTGACAATGAAGATAGAAAAAATATAACACACGGGCAGGTTGACTGGCGAGGACTACCAGACCATGGCAGGATCACTCTCAGGAGCACAGTGAATTCCTGCATGGTACCGTGATAGGATGCCATTTGTGCAACAAGTCCGGTCATTAAACTGCCCTCTAGAAAATATTCCGCAGTTAACTGTTATTGGTTTCATAACAAAGACGTCAACTGTGCCACAGAGTGTTAGGCCATGTAAAATCACTGAGCAGGGTCAGCAGAAGTCACATAGTGCATAGAGGGTGCCAACTTTCTCTAAACTTCATTTGGCCTTCCTGATTTGATCACGAGCAGTGTGTAGAGAGCTTCATAGAATGGGTTTCCATGGCTGAGCAGCTGCATCCAAGAATTAGATCACTGTGCAATCCAAAGCATCAAATGCAGTAGTGTAAACCTCGCTGCCACTGGACATTAGAGCAATAGAGACATGTTCTCTGGAGTGAAGAATCATACTTCTCTGTCTGGCAATCTGATGAAGGAGTCTGGTGGTTGCCAGGGGAATGGTACTTATCTGACTGGTGTAGGGGGGAATATGGTGTGGGGGGCTTTTTCAGTGAAAGGAACTCTCAGTGCCACATGACTATCCATCCATTCTCTTACACTTTGCAGAGGACTGGAGCCTATCCAAGCTACCACAGGGTGAGAGGCAAGTTACACCCTGTACAGATTGCCAGTCTGATGCAGGGTTAACACAGAGAGACAGACAACCATTCACACTCACATTCACACCTGTGGGCAATTTAGAATCACCAATTAATGCAACCCCACTACTTGTATGCCTTTGGACTGTGGGAGGAAGCTGGAGTACCTGGAGAGAACCCATGGAGACATGGGGAGAACAAACTCCACATAGAAAGGCCCTTGCCAGAGGGTGGAGTCAAACTGAGGTTTCTGTGAGGCAACAGTCCTAACCACCATGCCACCATGCCACCCAGACACCATTTGGACAACTTCATGTGAAGGTGTAATTGGTCCACTTGGATTTTTTTGTCCCATTTTTTTTTCTGTTTCCTGTGTTTTTATTTAAACATTGACATTTTATGACCCTGATGAAGGCCACAAGCCAAAACGCGTTGGTCACTTAATAAAGTTGTTTCCTAGTACTTTAAGTGTCACTGGAGTGTCCATGTCATGACAACTTCATGCTCCCAATTTTGTGGGAACTGGACCAGTCCAAAAAGCAAGGTCCATAAAGACATAAATGAGCAAGTGGGATGTGGAAGAAGTTGACTGGCCTGCACAGAGTACTGACCTCAACAGAACACCTTTGGGAGGAATTAGAATGAGAAGCCAAGTCTTTGTGTCCGTTATCAGTGTATGACCTTACAAATCCGCTTCTGCAAGAATGGTCACAAATAACTCTAATAATAATAATCCCACTCCTAAACTTTGTGGAAAATGTTCTGAGAAGAGGTGGAGCTGTTATAGCTGCAAAGAGTGCTGGCATAATAGAAACACTATGAATTAAATGGGGTTAACATCTTGCCTAAAGATATTTGGCATGCAGACTAGGGGCAGCCAGGGATCAAACCACCAACCGTCCAGTTAGTAGATGACCTGCTCTACCTCCTGAGCTACAGCCTCCCTAGCAATCAATGTCACTCAAGTGCATATGCTTGTAAAGATGGATATATACTTTTGGCAATATAGTGTATCAAACCCACTGCACCTTTTTATTTATTAATCAAAACTAACAACTTCTGTTAACCTTGTTACATCCACTTAAACGAACATCCACACCTAAACCAACATGATGAGGTTAAAAATTGCCTAACTTTGTTGTTCTCTTTTGTGTAGTCTGACAGGTAGTAAGCTAGACTCCTCTCCCAGAGCCCATCGTATGATGCCGCCCTTCTTTCTGGCAAAAACTGACAACACTTCAGTGAACAGAGCTTCCAGATCTGGAGGATCTAAACATGACTCTGGTTTGTGTTCTGCAGTATATATCACAAATCAAAACAACAAAAATGCTTAACTTAATTATGTTTCCATTTATCCACATCTGTGTGACTCAGATGATAACAAGGCACTGTGGAGCATCAACATCATGAAGAAGGCCAAGAAGACAGGTGTTCCAAAGGCTTTTGGTGTACGACTCGAGGACTGTCAGCCTGCTGTCAACCATAAAGTAAGTCAAAATTCATACAAAAAAAAAAACTGCCTGGCTACAAGCAGAATCATTAAATAATCCCAAAATCAAACTGTCAAATTAAAGTGGAGCAGACCTATACATTTATTTTTTGTCTTGGGTCTATTGTAAATCTGTTTTTTCATTGGTAAACTTTATTGTTTCTGTAAGTCATTAAAACAAGTTAGCAGGAAAAAACAGAGTTTGTTTTAAAATGATGTACAATAAAATAGGTTTGTAAATGAGATTTTAAGTAAACCGAAGACGTGTAGTTCATTGGAAAGTATGATAGGTATTTTACTGAAACTGATGTATTCAAGTTTTCTGAAAATCTTACGAATGCGATAACTCGAGAAAGCATTCACCTAGGATTTCAAACTGATACCATAGGTATATCTACTAAAAATCTCGGACAAGTTTTAATGGCTACCTTATCGTGGTGGAGGGGTTTGTGTGTCCCAGGGATCCCAGGGGCTATGTTGTCTGGGGGCTTTTGCCCCCTGGTAGGGTCTCCCATGGCAAATTGGTCCTGGGTGAGGGACCAGACAAAGAGCGATTCAGAAGACCCTTATGAAGAGAACATCGAGGGAACAGTTTACCCTGCCCGGGATAGGGTTACCGGGGCCCGCCCTGGAGCCAGGCCCGGGAGGGTGCCCGGTGGCGTCTGGTGGCCGGGCCTTAGTCCATGGGGCCCGGCCGGGCACAGCCCGAAGAGGAGACATGGGCCCATCCTCCCGCAGGCCCACCACCCGCAGGAGGCGCCATAGGGGTCGGGTGCATTGTGTGCCGGGCGGCGGCCAGGAGCGGAGGCCCTGGCGGACTGATCCCCGGCTGGCAAGACCAACAATAGGGGCATGGAATGTCACCTCTCTGGTGGGGAAGGAGCCTGAGTTAGTGCGTGAGGTTGAGAGGTACCGGCTAGATATAGTCGGGCTCACCTCTACGCATGGCTTGGGCTCTGGAACCAGTCTCCTGGAGAGGGGCTGGACTCTGTCTCAGTCTGGAGTTGCCCCTGGTGAGGCGGCAGGCTGGGGTGGGTATTCTAATATCCCTCGGCTTGCTGCCGCACGTTGGGGTTTTTCCGGTGGATGAGAGGGTTTGTTCCCTGCGCCTCAGGGTCGGGGAACGGGTCCTGACTGTCATCTGCGCTTATGCGCCGAGTGGCAGTTCAGAGTACCCAGCCTTCTTAGAGTCCCTGGGGGGTGCTGGAAGGTGCCCCACCTGGAGACTCTGTTGTCCTGCTGGGAGATTTCAATGCTCACGTGGGTAACAACAGCGAGACCTGGGGCGTGATTGGGAGGAACGGCCTCCTGATCTGAATCCGGCGGTGTTTTGTTATTGGACTTCTGTGCAAATCACAGTTTGGCCATAACGAACACCTTGTTCGAACATAAGAGTGTCCATAAGTGCACGTGGCACCAGGATGCTCTAGGCCGCAGGTCGATGATCGATTTTGTAATCGTATCACCAGACCTGCGACCATATGTTCTAGACACTCGGGTAAAGAGAGGGGCTGAGCTGTCAACTGATCACCACCTGGTGGTGAGTTGGATCAGGTGGCGGGGGAGGACGCTGGACAGACCCGGTGCACCTAAACGCGTAGTGAGGGTGTGCTGGGAACGTCTAGCAGAGGCCCCAGTCCGCGGGATCTTCAACGCACACCTCCGGCAGAGCTTCAACAGCATTCCGAGGGAGACTGGGGACATTGAGTCCGAATGGACCATGTTCAGCGTCTCCATCGCCGAAGCCGCTGCATTGAGCTGTGGCCGCAAGGTGGTTGGTGCCTGCCGTGGTGGTAATCCCCGAACCAAATGGTGGACACCAGAGGTGAAGGGAGCCACCAGGCTGAAGAAGGAGTCCTATCGGGCTTGGTTAGCCTGTGGGACTCCGGAGGCAGCCGACAGGTATCGACAGGCCAAGCGGAATGCGACTCGGGCAGTGGCTGAAGCAAAAACTCGGGTGTGGGAGGAGTTCGGAGAGGCCATGGAAAAAGACTTTCGGACTGCTTCGAAGAGATTCTGGCAAACCGTCAGGCGTCTCAGGAGGGGAAAGCGGTGCTCTACCTGCACTGTGTATAGTGCTGGCGGAGCGCTGCTGACGTCGACTGAGAAAATTGTCAGGCGGTGGAAGGAATACTGAGGACCTCCTTAATCCCACTGACACGTTTTCCGAGGAGGAAGCAGAGTCTGGGGATGAGGGGACTGACCCGCCAATTTCCGGGGGCGAGGTCACTGAGGCAGTTAAACAACTCCTTGGTGGCAGAGCCCCTGGTGTTGATGAGGTCCGCCCTGAGTTCCTGAAGGCTCTGGACGTTGTAGGGCTGTCCTGGTTGACACGCCTCTACAATGTTGCGTGGAGATCAGGGGCAGTACCCTGGACTGGCAGACCGGGGTGGTGGTCCCCATCTTTAAGAAGGGAGACCGGAGGGTGTGTTCCAACCACAGGGGATCACACTCCTCAGCCTCCCTGGGAAAGTCTATGCCAGGGTGCTGGAAAGGAGAGTTCGTCCGCTAGTCGAACCTCGGATACTGGAGGAACAATGCGGTTTTCGTCCTGGTCGCGGAACACTGGACCAGCTCTTTATCCTCTCAAGGATACTTGAGGGTGCATGGGAGTTTGCCCAACCAGTCTACATGTGTTTTGTGGACTTGGAGAAGGCATTCGACCGTGTCCCTCGGGTGTCCTGTGGGAGGTGTTTGCGGGAGTATGGGGTGTCTGGCCCATTGCTACGGGCCATTCGATCCCTATACAACCGTTGCAAGAGTTTGGTTCGCATTGCCGGCAATAAGTCGGACTCGTTCCCAGTGGGTGATGGGCTCCGCCAGGGCTGCCCTTTGTCACCGCTTCTGTTCATAATTTTTATGGACAGGATTTCTAGACGCAGCCAAGTGGCGGAGGGCCTTCACTTCGGTGGCCTCAGAATCTCATCTCTGCTTTTTGCGGATGATGTGGTTCTGTTGGCTTCATCGGGTGAAGGCCTCCAGCTCGCACTGGAACGGTTCGCAGCCGAGTGTGAAGCAGCGGGAATGAGGATCAGCGCCTCCAAATCTGAGGCCATGGTTCTCAGCCGGAAAAGGGTGGAGTGCCCACTCCGGGTCGGGGATGAGTTCCTGCCCCAAGTGGAGGAGTTCAAGTATCTCGGGGTCTTGTTCGCGAGTGATGGGAGAAGGGAGCCGGAGATCGACAGACGGATTGGTGCTGCGGCTGCAGTGATGCGGACGCTGCACCGGTCCGTCGTGGTGAAGAGGGAGCTGAGTGTAAAAGCGAAGCTCTCAACTTACCGGTCAATCTACGTCCCTACCCCCACCTATGGCCATGAGCTGTGGGTAGTGACCGAAAGAACGAGATCGCGGATACAAGCGGCAGAAATGAGCTTCCTCCGAAGGGTGCTATGCTTGAAAAAGTTTGCCTTTTGTTTAATAATTCCAGTTAAATAAAATAATCAAAAAGGCAGGCTCAGTTGTTGAGCTGAAACTGGACCCTGTGGAGGCACTGTTAGAGCAGAGAACACGGTATTTTCTCATTCTCTTAATTTGCTCACTAATCTTGTCCATCTTATTGTCCAAGGTCCTCACTTTTCCCGAAAAGATCAATGGAACAGACAGAGACAAGCCCCTAAAGCAACTGTTCTGGACATAACTTATTTCAAATAATGTATATGTTCAGATGGAGTATGATTGCCACGTGATGCTGAGGTTTTAGGTGAAAATCTGTTTGTTGAAATAGTTTTCTTTCTTGTCTATTTTTCCCTCTTTTGTCTCCCTTGCTTTCTCTTATCAGTTTGTTCCTCTAATAGTGGAGATGTGTTGTGGTGTCGTAGAGGCAACTGGTCTGGAGTACACTGGTATATACCGTGTACCGGGCAACAATGCCATGGTGTCTAACTTGCAGGAGCATCTCAACAAGGGCATGGACTTGAACACTGCTGAAGAGGTATGGAAACGAGCCCTGCTTTGCTTAGCAGACTACAGAAACTAATGTTACATCATGATGAGTTTTTTAAATGTTCAAAATTTCGCATCTGAAACAGATTAAATTATTAGAAAACTATAAAGGAAATTTTTAACACAATGAAGATAAAGTCTGACTGTGGCAGGTCAGATTGAAAGTACATACCAGTAAAGACTATAATCTAAGGCATTCCGAGGGATGCCTTAGATTATAGGACAGGAGCTGAAGTTATTTCTTTTGTCTTCCCTTTGAGTAACTTCAGCACCTTTTTTTTCTAACTCTTAATTATTTCAAATCATCAAATTAATTTTAATATTAGACAAAGATAACCCAAGGACATTTGAAATGCAGTTTTAATTTTTTAGGGGAAAAAAGTTATCCAAACCTATCAAGTCCTAATTGAAAAATTGTGAAATTCTGATCAATGATCATGCTACCTGTCATTTTTCATATCCTCCCTGGTGAATTTGATGTGTTGGTCCACCGAGTTAATGTGGTCAGCACCGTGAACAAACTCTGTGGACCAACACATCAAGTTCACCAGGGAGGAAAGACCATCTATGAATTGAAGAGGTGACCTAAAGGGTAAACCTTTGCCATCTTACAATGCTGTGATTGCAGCCATTCCCCAACTCTCTGTGAATGGTACTCATGGCCACTGATCAATGACCATTGATCACTGATCTATGGTCTTTGATCAGTGGTTGTTGATCAATGACCATGACAATTTGCATATTAATGATCAAGGAACTGGCCTCACAGCCCATTGTTCGCTAGTGGTGCTAGTTTCAGTCACTGTGCAAATGTACTGCTTAAAGGTTGGGGAAACCTGTGGTCAGCTGAGACTGAAGAAGTCACCTGGATGAGTGACGAAACATTTCGTCCCCTGAAAACGCTACGTCCCGATGAAAAGAATCCACTTTTTTGGGATGACCTAAAGAACAGATTGCCGCCACTTTCAATAGAAGTTTTTCTATGCCATACTTGAAACAGATTTTATTACGGTAAACCCATGTGTAATTTTGATAGATTAGGTCATTCCCACATAGCAAAATTAGTATGGCCCAGATCTGGCCCACACAGTGTGCTTACACATGGCCCACATACCGCAAAGAATGACGGCCCTTTGGTGGCCCACACATAGGCCAGTTGCAGACACACTGCTGGCCCAGAACAGTTTCAGCTCTGGCCTCAGATGTCAGCCTAATGTGTACCTTAATCAAGCCATGTAATAACAATGTGCCAGAACATGACGAAACTCTGTTCAGACAGCGAATTGACTGATTCTTATATAGCACTTTTCTACTCTCCCAGATTGCTTAAAGATTGCTTACAACTTTCACACACTGTGGCGTGTCCAGCGGGGTGGCCTGGGGGGGCACAGGCCACCCCCCCAACCAGACTGGCCACCCCAGGTGCCACCCCGAAGCCAAAACAATAAAATCCAATGAAATATCAAATGTACGATTATGTTTTCACAGTGAAGCTCAGATATCCGAGTGTAAGTGAATGCAGCATCGGCTTCTGCGCTATGAGCATCATGTTAGCAAAGGTAGGAGAGCCAAGCACGAAAGACAGCACCACAGAAAACAGTTTTTCGGCGAAAGATTAACAGTTTAATATAGCTGGACTGGCCATCGAGCATGGCGGAGCTTCCACGGCGGCTAGCAGGTGGATGAGGGAAGGGTAGGCAGGAGGAGGAGAGACCCGAGGCGGCTGCCGGTTCGAGTGTCAGGTGAACTGAACTTCAGGTAAGAAGTTATGACCTGCAGTCTATCTGGGTCAGATATAAACCAAGTTTAGGTGGAGTTTATTTTCGTTGTGCTGACTTTTTACAGTCAGTTACAATAACTCGTACTGCGTGCTAGCTAGCATGACAGAGTTTCTATACAGCTGGGTGGGTGCTATGATGTAACTGATGTTGAACTTTATTTTATTCATAAGGTTAGTTAGTAGAGTTGCCAACGGCTCCTTAAAAAATGGAATGGTCCCTCATTCAGAGAAAATATTACAGGTTTTGTATTGAGCTGAGAAGAGACGCAGTTTGTCCCGGACTTCAGCTAGAATGAAAAAGACACAAAGCTGGAGTTATTCTGTGTCTTTGCTGCACAGCTGCCTCCTCTTCTCTCATTCTCCCCCCTCCCTCTCCTGTTGCTACTTCAATCATGAAACTGATCAATGATCAGCTGATCGGCTTTTCTCTCTTGTTTGTTTATCGCCCACTTTGCGCCAGAAAGAGGAAACCGCCGGATGTCGCGCTAAACAACAGCAGCACGTTTAAGCTTGATCAGCTGTTGTTAGAATTTATTTAATATTAATTTCTAGTATCAGCTGATGTTTGCTGGAGCCACAGCTGTAAAAGCTGCTGGTCATGATGTCTGTTTGGATATGTGGTGAGAGGGAAACATGCAGATGAAACCAGGAGATGTCCTTACTGAATCATCAGAGCTGAACAGGTGATGGAGAAACAGGTTTATCTTTTAGGTCACATGAATGAGTTGAAGTTATGAACTGTTTCTGAGAGACAAATAACACCAGGATCCTTTTCTATGTAGCTGACAGCTGGTAACTGTGCAGGGGCGGATCTAGCAAAGTTATGCCAGGGGGCCAGGTTAGGGCATTAACAGGGAAAGGGGGGCACAAAGATATATACTACTATAATACTTTTCTTACTTATTCTCATTTAAAATATCTAGCTTTTATTAAATAATTATCTGAATCTTGCGAACAAAGTTTTTATCTGACGTAAAATTGATAGAAATCATACATAAACCAACAAGACGGTGTACATCACTGTCACAACAGCGTTCGTTTTCATTCAAAGGCTTTATGGCTTTAATACCTGGTGGGCTGGTCTCTGGTCAAAATGCCCAATTTTTTGTCCCAGTCCAGCCCTGCAGGTTAATACTGGCACTGTCACCATGCCAGCTGACTGTATTTCATCATCAGCCAGTGTTGTTCTTTATACATCAATATTACCAAAGTTTATCATAAGGCAGCATAGAAAGTATTTACTTGCTTTCAGGTTTCATTCAAATGTTAGTCTTTTCATTTGTTTCCCCACTTTTTCCTGTTTCAAAATCAAACACCAGTTTGTGAGAAGATTATCTTCTTTTTTTAATAGGCAGATAAAGTTTTGCATTGGCTAATTTGCCAACTGTATGTTAAAAATGTTCGTATTTTAATATTCAAAAATGTTTTTGCCCAAAACATATGTGCACTATATGTCAGTAAAAATACTATGCAAATATTGCTGTCCTTGAACGCTGAATAAACACTGACAAAGCACTGATTGTATCTCTTGTACTTCATCAACGCAGTATCTAAAAACTTTGCACCGTAGTGGTTAAAATCTCATTCTAATAAGAGTCAAAAGCAAATTCAGTTATTAGGTTTACAGGGTTATTGAATGATGGTTAACTGTTGGTAGAATTTTTTTTTTAACATTATCTGCCAATTACATCTGCCACCCTTCTCCAAATCTGTGCCCCTACCTGGCCCCCCCAACAAAAATTTTCTAGACACGCCACTGTTCACACACTTTCTCCTGAGTGCTTCCTAACTGCATTCATACACATTCACACTCTCAACATGCAGACTGGAGCAACCAGGGATCGAACCACTAACCTTCCGATCAGGAGAGGACCTGCTCTACCTCCTGAGCTACAGCCACCCACTATCAAAAATGAGTAAACCCTCACTAGGTTTTGGATAAAGTGTACACTCACAAACCTGTCAAACCTGCATTTGAAACGTTGGCTACCATAGCGGTATAGTATTGCAACATGACATTTGGATCTTATAACTAAAATAGGAAAATAGGAACATAAATAGTGCCATCATTGCCAGACCTGGTGCACATCTGGTTGACATACACCCTGCCATGACACCAGTCAGTCAGAAGTACCAGCTTGATGACAGATCCGGGCCAGACCTGTTTTCTATGAGCCTGGGCCATATAACCCAAACCACAATTGAGCCAGATATGGCATGCCATCACATAGACAGTGCCATCTATGCCAGGCCTGGCCCATATCTGGATGACATACGTCTTCTCATGCCAGAAGTCAGCCAGCAGTGCCGGCTTGATACCAGATCCGGGCCAGACCTGCTTGCTGTGTGGGTTACTATAATCCTAAAGCCTCCTCTTCATGTCCTCACAGAGATGGCAAGACCTGAATGTTATCAGCAGTCTACTTAAAACATTCTTCCGAAAACTGCCTGAGCCTCTGTTTACTGATGGTGAGTCCAGACATTTGTTTACAGTGAAATGTCAAATAATTTTTAATGAGTATGTATTGTATAATGTTCTGTTGCTTGGATAAAAAATAAAATTTTTCTTCATATGGCAAGTTACAAAGCCACTGAATGTTTTGGCATATGATTTTCAGAATTTTAGAAAATCACTTGTAGCTAGTTAGTTAGTCATCCATTATCTCTGCCTACAGATAAATACAATCACTTCATTGATGCCAACCGGATTGAAGATGGAGAAGAGAGATTAAAGACAATGAAGAAACTGGTAAAAGAGGGCAGAGAACAGAGAAGTGAACATACTTCTGTCTTTTTTCGATAGCAAAACTCTCTCTATATATACCCACTGCTTCTTTCTAGATCCATGAACTCCCAGATCATTATTATCACACCCTTAAGTTTCTGTTGGGTCACCTTAAGAAGGTAGCAGATCACTCTGAAAAAAATAAGGTAACCTTAACTTCAGTCCCATCAATTGAATCGTGTTTTTTTGGTGGGATAAAATGAAGTTTTAATATTATTTCCAGATGGAGCCAAGAAATCTAGCCCTGGTGTTTGGACCCACTCTGGTGAGGACATCAGAGGACAACATGACAGACATGGTCACCCACATGCCTGATCGCTACAAAATAGTAGAGACCCTTATCCTGCATGTAAGAACCACCAGCTGCTTGCTCCAGTTGCACCTCTGTGACTAGCCAGTTGTGTTTTATGCATTAACACCATGCAGTAGTGCTGCATTCAGTTCTGCACTCAGTTCTGCCTCCAGTGGTGTAGCGGATAATACTGTACATTCAATTAGTAAGTGAAAGGTTGTTGGTTCAATTGTAGCCAGAGATGCAAATTTTCTTTGTGTCAAGAAGGCTATGTCAAAGTTGCTTTAGTGGTTCAGTTCTACTTATATAGTGCAAGTTCTGTTTGAAGGTGCTTTATACTGTAAGACAGTATTTAGACTGTAAGACCCTACAATATTACAGAAAAAACTTCAATAATCAAGCAATCCTTTATAAGCAAACACTTGGGAACTGTGAATGGTAAATGGTAAATGGCCTGTATTTGTAGAGCGCTTTACTAGTCCCTAAGGACCCCAAAGCGCTTTACACATCCAGTCATCCACCCATTCACGCACACATTCACACACTGGTGATGGCAAGCTACGTTGTAGCCACAGCCACCCTGGGGTGCACTGACAGAGGTGAGGCTGCCGGACACTGGCGCCACCAGGCCCTGTGGAAAGGAATATGTCTGAATATGTCTGTGAAGGTTCTCAGTCATCCAGGTCATCATAGTCTAAGGAGCTTGGAAAGAAAAGCGTCTGGACTTTCCTTACCTCATTTCCTAAGGTCAAATGGCCCAGGATGTGAGTGGGCATTAAGGTGTCTGGGAAATCACATGATAGGGTGGGGCTAGGTTTCACAATGAGCTCACCCGAAACTTTGGCTGATTGTGACCTAAACCTGTTTTTACACCTTGGCTCGTGTGATTGGGTAGAGGATCATTAGGGGGTCCATTGTCCCTCTTGGGGGGACACTCCCACAGGGGGGGCGCGAACATTTTTCTTGTGAAAAAGGGGGGCCTGGCAAAAAAAGTTTGGGAACCACTGTGATAGTGGCACATAAGCAAACACGGAGAAGATCTCAGTGCATCATGGGAAATCATCCAGCAACCTGAGCATATAGCAGCATAACTAAGGAATGGTTCAGGGTACACCGATCCAGCGCTAACCTGCTTTTGGTAAAAAGGAAAGAAACAAAGAAACAAAGAAAGGAAATGTTAAGTTTAATCCTAAAAGTAGAACGTGTCTGTCTCCTGAACCCAAACTGGGTACAGGTTCCACAGGAGAGATTAGAGACTCCCATTCTGCTTTTAAATATTCTAGGAACCGCAAGTAAGCCTGCTGTCTGAGAGCAAAGTGTTCTATCAGAATAATATGCAACTATAAAATCTATATAGGACTATAAAGGACTCCTTGTTTACATAAGCAACTAGAATCTATTTGATAAATATGATTCAAAACAGTGCAGCAGAATTTCCTTGATACCAACTGTATATTCTCTGTTTCCTTTCTCCAACAGTATGACTGGTTCTTCAGTAATGAAGAGCTTGATAAGGAAGAGAAGGTATGGGCTCTTGTCACCCAAATGAACAGAAAACACCATGAATGACTGTATGCATTCAGATGTCCTCACTTCTTTTATGTCTGCTGGATATATATGCGTGTGTGTGTGTCTGTGTGCATTTGTGTGTGACTGTAGGCCCCAGATGATAATTGGGACATACAGCCTTTGCCCAACATTGACCATCTGCTGACCAACATTGGCAAGCCGGGCATGCCAAGAGAGGCATCAGGTGAGGAGTGGGGGGCTGCTGCAAGGAGTCCTTTAATGCTTCACCTACAGTCAGATTCAATTGTGCGCACATTGTGAAGCAGCTAGATTCTCGTGAGCTTTCAGAGTAGCTCAAGAACAGTGGGTAGAGAGCTTAATGGAATGTGTTGTCATGGCCTAGCAGCTGCTTCCAAACCTTGCATGACCGAGCACAATGCAAAGTAATGGATGTACGCTAGAGCAGTAGAGACGGAGTGACAATATCTGGAGTAAAAAATCATGCTTCTATGTCTGGCAGCCCGCTGGAAGAGTCTGGGTTTGGCAGTTGCCAGGAGAATGGTACTTGTCTGACTGCATTGTGCCAAGTGTAAGGTTTGGTGGAGGAGGGATTATGGTGTGAGGTTTTTCAGCAGTTGGGCCGGGTCCCTTAGATCCAGTGAAAAGAAGTCTTAATGCTTCAGCATTTTGCTCACTGCCTGGGACCATGGAGCCCAACTGGCATTTGCTATAGAATACCAGAATTGATAGGTCGACCACTAGTGCCCTGTACATTTCAAAGATGGCAGCATCTTCACCTGGTCACCTTTGACAGGCATAAAATAGTCTGGAGAAGACGTGGCCAACGTTATGCTGTGCGTAACATCGCTCAGCATTACCAGTTTGGTCAAGGGTCATCGTCAGGGGAGGCATATCCATGAAAGAACCCACAGACCTCTAGGCAAAGACTAGATAAAGGCAGCCTGACTGCCATTAGGTATTCAAATAAATTCCTTAAACCTACTGCCAGACCCTTTTTTGGTGCAGTGAGTCCTGGGTTCTCCTGGTGCACAAAAATACCCAGCAAGAGTATGCAGGGGTTCAGACACTGTTTGACAATCTAACCCCACTGCATTCAACACTAGCGACACAGAAATGTTGAAACATTTGTACACGGGCTTTAGGAGAAATCACTGAGTAGTTCACTATTTCCTCACTGAACACAGACTCTGGCCAATTTTTGGTTAATTCAGATGAGCAATGGAAACACTGCTTACCTACAACTTGAAGAAAAGAGCCTCACTGCTTCAGTTGGAAAGTCTTAACCTCCCCTCCTTATTCATAATTCTGTAGCCTCATCAATTGACAGCATTTTTCTTTCCCAGCAGACCTCTGTTCTGTTTGTGCTTGTAGATACTGACAATGTTTCCTACTTTTTCCTCTATTCTCGTCTTCTGGGCCTTTCTGTTCTTTTTTCTAGCTGAGACAGTGGATCAACCTCTTCGGTAGGACCAGGTCTTCCTTCCTATGTGTTTGCTCTTTCTTTGGATTCATTTAACCATTTGTGCTCTTTCCACAACTATTATTTTTTCCACTTTGCCTTTTTGAAAGCAGCTTGTGCTGTGATTTCTGTTTATTTACATGTTTTTATATTTTGTGAACATCCTAACATTACTACCATCCAGTGATGACATCAAGTAACTTACTTTTTCCTTTCTATCAGGTTCCACCACCAGCGATTCTCTTAAGTTAAAGGTAGGTGCTAATTCTTGGAATAGGATATCACATTTTGCAATAGAAAAAACAGAATTACAAATACTTACAAGTGGTAACCTTTCAGCTTTCCTCTGCATCCAAAAAAGATCCAAACACCAAGTCCATCATCGCTGCCGTCACCCACAAACATAAAAAAAGTCCAAGTATCCACACAGTGAGCAGAAACACTGATGAGAATTCTGCGCATGAACCAGCCAAAGCCAGCAAATATGGTGAAGAAGGAGGGGTAGGGGAAAAAGAAGACAGAGGAGAGCTAGATGAAGTTGAGGGAGAACAAACCATCCTTAAAACTGACGAAAGGATAGAGGGAAAGATCTCACTGGTAGGAGGAGAAGAAGCTAAAGCAAAAGTGAGAGAAGGAGCAGGCAGTGATGCAAAGAGGTCAAAAAGGAGGAACAGCCAAAGAACGAACTTACCGCCATCACAGCTTTATCCAAATAGAGGCTCTGACTCAACCCATCAGATCCACACCGCATGCTCAAAATCACCACCTCTCAGGAACGCTCCTTCCCATTTTAAACACAGTCTGGCCAGAGGATATCAGACCATTCCTTTCTGGGTATTACCCACCAGGTCATGCAACGTCAGCAGCCAGAGTGAAACTGCTCAGCACCAGTCAGCACCAATCTGCTATAGGAAAACTAGAGGTGGGAGGACAAGGGCTGTGTCCATGAATCTTGACCTTGAGCTGGGCAGGAATGAGGATAGTGTAAGAGGATGTAGAGATGATGGTGTGAAGGTAGTCAGAATGACTGAGGGAGAGCCAGGTCCCAGGTCCCTACCTCACTGTGCACAGAAGGTTCCCCTTCTCATCTCCTCTTCATCAGGATGGATAGATCAGAGTTCCTCAGGACATTCCACTGTCGTCCTAAGGAGATCAGGCCTAGACCTGCAGGACAAGATGAGAGCATGGCGTCGCCACACAGTGGTAGTTTAACCAGTCTGTTTCATCCACACTAATGAATACCAAGCACTTGGCCTTTACTCACTAACACTGTGTCTCAGTTGTCACCACAAGCAGAAAACTGTCTCCAGAATATTCTATTGGAGATGTAATGTGTCACTGGAAAAAAATGTCATTGTGTGCAATTGCAATGTCATTCCAAAGTGACAACAATAATGCACGGTACTGGGATTTTTATCTTATTTTCACATACTGCACTCCCCCCCATGTGCTGCAGATTTTTCTCTCCTACAAACATGGTCAGAAATAAAACTGCTTAAAAAAATCAAATACACACTTCTTCAAAAATGAGGAAAGAAATAGCACTCCTGACAACAACTGATGTCATAGACACTTCATATAAACCACATAAAAGATGGAGGCTAGCTACATTAGTGAGAAAGCTGCATTCATAATCTTGTGAACCAAAAGAAAATCCACGCACATCTTCATCTGTCAATGGAGCAGGTGCAGTGCTGAAGGAATGAGATGAAGAAGAAATAATGGTTTGCACACTACAGAACTCTAGATTCCTCATTTATTGTATGCAATAAATAAAGAGGCTGCAACCTTTTGGAATGAAAATCTACAACAGTATAAATGTAAAAGTGCTATGTGGTAATATACATTTGAGAGAAAACCACAGCAGACATTTGAGATTTAGCTGAAGAGCTGTTGCTGCTCTAGTTATAGCAAGTCACAGTAAAGATGTCATCTTTTTTTTCCTCTGCAGCCTGACTCTGGAATACTTTAACTGGTGTTCCTTTTGCCTACTGGTTTTGACTAATCACCACGCAGTCTCTCGCTGGATGATTGGACTTTTTAGACTTAAAAATACCTGCATGGTCAAGACAAATACAAATATGCAAACCTAGAGTATACAGTAAGACTATTGTGTTTCCCAGTATGTGTGTGTGTGTGTGTGTTGCATGAGGAGGGCCAGAGCTATAATAAAACCTGTTTCGTCATACGTTTTCAAGGCAGCTATATGAAGTCATGCCAATTTTTTGTGTTTTTTCTCTGTTTGTGTAATCATACGGTGTCAGCAGTGTGCAAACATGATAAATATTTGTTGTTTATCATATTGTGAACTCATACTTAATTTCAGTGTTACAGAGACAAGAAAGCAGCTAAAAGCAGAAAGCAGACCATGTCCTTAAAACCAAAACCACACAGTCTCATCTGAGTGATGTTAGCTTTTTGTTCTTTTTCACAGTTTCAGTATTTTTTTGATTCCTTCCCAGAAGGTTCCCCTGTTTTGTAAACACAAGTTTCAGGAATGAAAAATTGGAATGGTTAAAAAAAATGTGTGCGACCTCAACCCAAACTCCATGTTTGTATATCTAGAATCCATCTGTCTTCTCTGTCTGTGCCCTTGTGCATGTAACTCTGCGTGGACCAATTTTGCAACAGTTGTACAAAGTCTTGTTAACCTGTGTATATAAATATTATACATATTAAATTATTTGTTTTGAAACTGGATTGGTAATATTTGTGCTTCAATAACTAAACATAATTGACCTTTAACTGGTATATCAACAATAAAAAGGGCAGCTCTATTTATTTCATAATTCGGGGACAGTTTTCTCATCATGCTGGGAACTAAGAAGCATTGCATTTTTTCTGTCTCAGAAAAGTAAAGAGGGGGAGTGAAAGGTTACAGTAGCAGTTACAAAAATTCCAAAAAGATACTACGCAGTTGCAGTGTGGGAGATGTAGGATTGGGCACTCTTCCAGTTTACAACACATTGGCCATTGAAGACCAAATTTAATGAAGGATGATGATGATTGTAAAAGTCCAAAATAAAAAAGAGAAAGCACAAACTTTACTCATGTTTGTCTAGAAAGGAAACAGACTGAGGCACCAAATATACAGTCAATCAAAAATAAATGCTTCTCAGCTTAAATGCAGAATCAGTAGATTCATGGTAAAATGAATGAAAGAAGCCCTGTGTATCTTACTCCATCCACCATCCAAAATGTTTATTCTGTTCATCTGGATGTAGCATCAGTGGGAGAAATGTTTTCATCACTCTTGCAAAGCTGTGATTGCAGCCATTTGGGGATTTCCTTACCTGAATTACCTCCATCCAAAATCCATTTTCTTTCGCTTTTATGGAGCCAGGTCGTGGTGGGCAGCACCCTAAGCACAGCCACCAAGACCTCACTCTCCCCAGCCACCTCCTCCAACTTATCTAGGGGGACACCGAGGAATCCCGAGATGTTATCTCTCCACCGTCTCGACCTCGAAACACTTTGCATAGGAAGTGCCCTTGTGAGATGCCCATACCACCTTAACTTTTTTCCCGCCTTAGACCTTGTCATACTACACATATAATGCACATATAATAACTGAAATAACACTAATAGAAATGAAAAAACAAACACATGGAAAGAATCACATGAACAAGAGAAGCCAAAAGAGAATTTATAGAGATCATCTTGGGAAAGAAACATGTTCATAATTTTGACTGCAAACGCTGCCAAACAGGATTTCTTAAAATAAAAACAAAATAAAAATAACAAACTTCTTGGGTCTAAAGTGTCTAAAGGTCCTTTAGACACTTCCAGTAAGACTTTAAATGTGAATTATACTGTGAACCTACAGAACTGCACATAGAAGGGCGATTCTTCCACTGTCTCTGTTTGTAGCGATACAAACCAACAGAAGCATAGCACCTAGACTCCCGTACCTATTTCATACCTGTAGGGGTCTCTGTGTCTACTCTGCCTACAACTAAGGCACTACATCCTGGGGCACCCAGAGTGGGAAGGCTTAAGGGAGATCCAACAAGTATTGAACAATATTTTATTACAGTTATTGAAAAATGTGCCAAGAATCATATCTAACACATTTATAGGATGCTCGTAAATTACATGATTTTTTTGAAGGATTTAATCATGATTTTCTGTATGAAGTATGAATCCATGGTGAGCATCACATCACATCATGATGTAGAGGATAACTTCTCCCCATTAAACTCCTTCACAGATATTGTGGACTTGTTCAGTGGTCGTAGGTTGAATGTCAGCAGCTTCATGAAGACATGCGACTTTTCTTCCTCAGCAGGTAGACCAGACAGTGAGCAACAAAAGGCCACAGCAGCAAAAAGACAGTCTGCCCAGACATGTCAAACGGCCATGACATCTGTTCCTAAGGGATGGGGTGGGGGACAAAATCCCACAGCATGTGAGGAAAAAAAGCCTTGTGACCACATGTTTGTTTACATGAGCATGCTTGATAGGACAATATTCTATGATGAGTACACTCAGAGCCTGATACCTGTTGTAGTGAACACTGCAGGCGTGATCTCAAGTCTGAATCGTGAGCCTGCCACACACAACACAGCAGTAAACTGAAATGACTCCCAAACTTCAGGTATGTAATTTCCTGTAAGCCTGTAATTAAGAGCTTTTATCCTTTACATTTTACGGTAAAGAAAGCACACTTGAAGTGTTCGGACATAGAAAAGCTTACGTGTGTGGCTGCAAGCCTCTCCAACACTTCCAATCTGTCCATCACACTCCTCATGTCCTCTCTGAGCCTCTGAAGCGCCAGGATGATCTGCTGTTGTAGGTGAGCCTCACGCAGCATCTCTGCACCACCTTCTGAACTGTGCCCTCCTCCACGTCCATGCCCACTTCCACCACCTGGGGACCACCCCAGACTTCCCTGTGGAGCACCTGTGGACCATAACACTTCAACTGTCTCTTTATTCGTTTATTTATCATAACAATCTTTAGGATAAATGTTATTTCATTGCAATGATGGGTATTTCATTTATATGAAATACCCATCACTGCAATGATGTTCATTGCAATTGCAATGAACATCATTCTGCGCTATCGTTATAGCGCAGAAAGCTGCTACAGGATTCTCCTGAACGACAGGATTCGCCACAACAAAGGTGCACGACCAGACAATACACCACAAACACTGTGCTGTGCGACACATGATAACATTTAGCTGTGTTTTTAACAATAGAACATTTCTGTGATATCTCTTTAGTAACTAGCTGATAATTCTAGCTCTTCTAGTATAGGCCTTGTTGATAAGTTATTATGCCAATCTATAAAGAGCAGCAGCTTGTATCGCACAAAACTGAATGACTTTGACAACGTCATTGTACTAATGAGCTCGTACTAACTAACAAGAGTGAACTGCACCCAAGGCGCTTTATACAACTTGCATTAATCACCCATTCACACCCACACAAACCGTTTTTATCTATGTGTAAGTGCTTTCTATCTATGATTCACACATTTATACTCCAATGGATGCATTGGTGTCTTGCCCCCTGGATCAGGGGGCCACCCAGGGATCCAACACCAACCTTCCGATTAGTAGATGACCTGCTCGATCTCCTGAGCTACAGCCACCCGGTTTATTCAATAATAAATTGAACGCTTTTAGAAATTACATAGCAGCTTACGTTCTCTCCAATCACGCTGAGAAGTTTCTTGCCCAGTGTGCCGACCCCTCCGGACTGGATCCTTCCCATCCTCTGCTCCTTCTCCACCTTGACCTGCCCCAACCTTTCGGCCTTCCTTCTGGCTTTGAGCTGGAGAGGACTCCAGGGAGACGTGGTCATTATAAAAGCTGTCTGACCTGGTCTGTGAGCAGACGCAGTTAATTCAGTTAGTTAATGTTTTCTTAAAATTAAAACATTGTGTTATTAACTGGCAGATGTGCCTCATACCTTGACGTTATGGAGCTCCAACGAATCCACTGAGTCAGAGAAAATTTCACTTTCTGAATCACTGGTGAGCGGCATAACCTCCAACACAGCAGATTCAGCTGCAAGTACACAATCAAATGTATTCATGTTTGTGTTGGTTTCCTGGGTTTAACAGGCATTTTGCTGGAACCAACATCATGACAGGAAACACATTTTCAGCCCTAATAGAAAAAATAAAAAATCATTTGTAGAATCTTTTAAGTGAAAATGGCAAAACAGGACTTGATTCTTCACTTCACTTTATAATACACAGATAATTATTTAAATTTATTTAGTATTTAATAAAATCAGAGATTTACCTGTCTACACCATCAAGTACAGATTAAAAGCTTTTGTGAGCAGTTGAGACTTTTCTGCTTAAATATGACATAATACACCAGATTTTCTGCCAGACAGTTTACCTTTGACATTGTTAAATTTGGGTGAACACCTGAACTGGTCATAAGATGATATATCTATGATGAGGCATAATAACCACATAATCCCATTGTACTTACAGCGGAGACATTGAAGGATCCACAGAGACCAGACTTCGCTCCCTCACTGTTCACTTTTTTAAGACCGAGACCATGTCAAGTCTAAAGTTTGACTTATTAAAGTCCACAAATTGCACAACTACATTTTACATCTTTAGCTACAGGCAGAAGCACTAGTCTGTCATCTCATGTCAGGTCAGTACAACCCGCAACTATAGTATTTAGCCTGTTCAGGACCATTGAGTCTTCCTGTGCATTTCCAGCTACTTTTTCGCCGCAGTTTTTTAATTTCTTAGAAAATGAATACCAATCATTGCCTCATAATAACAAATAATAATCATAGCATCAATATAAGGATCAACAAATGTCAGCAAATTCCTAGAGGGAGAAACTATTAGAATGGAGGTGAGGAAAAGTACTAGAAGGACAAATATGTTTGCATCCCCGCAAAAAATGACGACAACAATGAAGGAGGGGAAAAAAATCTTTATAAAAGTATTTCAAGTATTTTCTTTTTTTTTTCAGCTGGCACCACAAATAAAACACCGAAACATGACCACACAATAATTAACACATAATGCACCAGCACTAGCATAAATGCTAGGAACAACGTCACCCACTTACATAGATTACGTCATAAACTCGACAAAGCTTCCCCGCAAAAGTCTAAATTAGGCCAGAGGTATCAAATCCTCACGTACCATTACATATGGTACTCCTGACATGCTGATATACAGTAACATACGCACTGAGAATCATGCAGAAGTCACTAGAGGTGTTTTTATTAAAGCTATTTATTTGAATAAATGTCTATGCATTAGGACCATAGGTTTTCAAAGTAAGGCTGTGCGATATGACCAAATTCTCATATCCCGATATAAAACATTTCTCATCCCAATAACGATATATATCACAAAATATTGCATTTTCTGTAAATTCTGTGAATCCCGGACAACTGGACTTGAAGTGTTTCAGCTGGGCGTTGTGTACCTGGAGTCGAGTGTTTTGACCAATGCATGAAACTATACATTTTTAGACATAAGTTGTAACGGCGAGTATTTAATAAACGAGTATTTATTACACGGCATGCTGTGCGAAAAAGCCTGTTCTAACGTTTGAGTCTAAGGTTTATTTTGAACACCTGTCGGCTCTTTTTTGCTTTTCATCCGTAAACTCTCTCCACACTCTTTCACATGATTCTTGCGTAGGTGGTAGAGGTTTGTTGTGTTTGAGTCTGTGGTGGGGACCGGTTTGCGCCATAATTTGCAGAGTACAGTTTTCTGGTCCGTGTCAGACTTTTCATAACCAAACCATGTCCATGCTACAGAGGTAGCCCCTCGTTTAGAAATAAGGTCCTCGATTTGTTTTGACTGGTCCTTCTGTTTGGAGCTAACTGGTTCTGCCTCATCTTCTCTGGCCATGCTGGTATCCTCTGTGCCCCGATGAAAAAATATTGCTGTAAACAGTGTATTTTACGACACCACGAAACAAATGATACTGTGTAATTTGAAACGAAGTACTAATGGCTTCCTATCTGAAGCCATTAGTGCTTAATTAGATTCTCAGTACCTGAACCTTTTAACCCAAACCTGTAAGTGTCTGATTACACAGTACGTAGTCACTGACCTTCTCTGAGTTTCAGCAGTGACTCTGGGGGTCGGGGCATGTCATCAATGAACAGGTAGAGAGGCTCAAAGTATTTGAAGAGTGAGGCTGTATTCTCATTGATGGGCATGATGTCAATGACCTACAGGGACATAAGAAAGACTTAGAGATCAGGAGATTCGTTACTTCACTGCAAGTCCCTGAGACATCGTGGCTCAAGAGTTGGGAAGTCTCAGCTAATTGTTTATTCTTGCATCCAGTTTCAACATACATTGTTTAACCCACATAAAATGAGGGTACCTCTTTAAGAAATGATAGAGGTGAGGAAAGATGGACAGCCTGCCCAACCAATCAGAATACACAGGCTCCAGTATGTTTCAACCAATGGGAAAGCTGCCTGCAGCTGTGTGTCCCACCCACCTGCTCTGTCTGCTGCCCTGTTATGTATGTAGTCTCCTGTTAGCGGGAGGAAAAGAGTGCTGCGCTGTGTAACAGTTGCTACTGTGGCTGTTGTAATACAGTGTATCGCCAAATGGTGGCAACAAACCCTGCTGCAGATAAGTTCACTGGTTATCAGCTGTCTGAGTTGAAAGTAGTGGCAGTGAGTAAACAGGCAGATGCTGCAGTTTTCTGGTGACTTTAAGGAGCTAAATTGTTAGCCCTAGTTAGCTCTAATTCGTTATCAATTGCCTGAAAGTTCATCTCATTCTGCTTCTAACAGTAAGGTAACAGTTCAAATACAAATCTTTATTATTATTTACGGTGAAATGTCATATTACTGTTATTAAAGGGTAAAAAACATGTCCTGTCACATTATTTAGAACTCCACATTCTGACTGAGAGACACCATACAGTTGTCTTCAAGCATGTTGCACTGAGATTGGTGCAAACATACTGTATGTCTCAGTTAGTTTTTGTCTGTTTTGCACTTTATTGTTTAATAACTGCATTCATTTGAATTGTTTTGATAAATAATTGTTGCATATGCAATCACTTTACTTGGATTGCTTGGTAAATTTGATGCTTTCATATTGTCTTTGGAAAAGTGTTTATTTTGCAATTTTGTTGTCTCAGTTTGAGATAAAGCACTAAATCCTTCCCTTGTAACAGCTAAAAAAAACAGCTAAAGAAAAGCAGGCTGTTTGGGTAGCCTCTAATGCTTCCTCTAATTGACTACCATCATATATTTTGTGTGAATTTGCTTGTTTATATGTATAAAAATAAATGTACCTCCTGTGCAACTTTCTTCATCTCGTCCACATAGGCTGCCATGGCGCTCTCACTACTCATTTTTCCCAGTTGGTTCCATGCATCCCTAACACACATAAACAAATTTTGAGTCACTGGAAGAATTACACTTGACGACAACATTACAGATGACAATGTGGTTAAAAACAGACACTTATCAAATTTTTTTTTTTGGAATTACAATTATTAGTAACTTTGTAATTAGTAGGCAATATTAGTGACTTTAATATCGGCAATTTACTTGTTCAGTTTAATCAACAGTCGAAAACTCTAAGCGTGGAACAACATAAAACAAAGAATGAAGTTATTAGTCAGTTGGACAAAAAAACTTCAAGCAATTCAAATATTAGCAAGATTTTTAATGCGAGGCTATTTTATATGTTATTTTTAAATGATCAGACTTGATTACTTGGTTTGTTTTTTTGTTTTTTCAACTAGCTAGTGTGTCTGCCACCAAAAACTAACCTGACTACAGCGACTTCCAAGTGCATAAAAAACATATTAAAAAAAAATTGATTTCTTTTATTTCATTTAAAATTGTAAAATTTATATATACTCCATTTTTATTACATGCAAAATGAAATATTTTAAAGCCACAGCAAGAAGGTCCAGAGTTCAACTCCACCACCTGCCTGGGGCCTTTCTGTGTGGAGTTTGCATGTTTTCCCCATGTTCGTGTGGGTTCTCTTTGGGGACTCTGGCTTCCAGTCCAAAGACTGGGAAGAAAGCCTTTTTTCCATTACTGGATACTTGGATCGGATTGGCTCAGCTCGACTCGTCTTCCATTACAATCGACTACAACCTTGTGCGTGGGGTTGTCATATCAACATCCTGTGGCATAATTTGTATGCGACACAAACATTACAACAAAGGTGGATGTCAAGGCTGTTCTGTCTGTGGCTTTTCATCAGATTTGGGAAGTGTAGCCATTTCCCTTGACTTGCAATGTCTTTGCGATCAAGAACTACTTACTGCTTAAGTGATAGAGAATTAAAGTGGACAGTATATCCTTCATTTTAACATAAAATTCATTGTTGCAGCCGGGGGCAGCACAAAAGTGATCCCCTTAAACTGATTTTTAGTTTTAATCTCCTTATGTTCCCCTGAGTTATTGGTTCTGTTACTAGTTAGCTAACATAAACTAATGTATGTCTACTGACAGCAACCAACCAATCAATTCAGTGATGTAATATTCCATACTGACAGAAGATGCCGCTAAAGGTGTTTTAAAAACTTTAATCCAGCTACAGACAGCGTCAAATCTATGTCAGTTTCTGAGAGAAGGGCTCAGTGGTGTAAATTAGCCTTTATACATTTAGTGTTTTTATGTCCACCTTAAGAGAATACAGTCAAAAATAAAGGCAGTCACACCAAATGACTTCCAAGCTCTGTTTTGACCTTGCAACCATGCAAACCAGCTACATTTTATTATAAATTCAACATGATGTCATAAAGTTTGAAGATGTCTTAGCACTAGTCTCATTAATATACTGGGTTGCATAGCTTTAAAAATGGAATTTTAATCTGTTTAATTTTCAATCTAATTTTATCGTGAATCGCTACCTTATCGTGGTGGAGGGGTTTGTGTGTCACAGGGATCCCAGGGGCTATGTTGTCTGGGGGCTTCTGCCCCCTGGTAGGGTCTCCCATGGCAAATTGGTCCTGGGTGAGGGACCAGACAAAGAGCGATTCAGAAGACCCGTATGAAAAGAACATCGAGGGAACAGTTTACCCTGCCCGGGATAGGTTTACGGGCCCCGCCTGGAGCCAGGCCCGGGAGGGTGCCCGAGGGCGAAGCGCCTGGTGGCCGGGCCTTAGTCCACGGGGCCGGCCGGGCACAGCCCGAAGAGGAGACATGGGCCCATCCTCCCGCAGGCCCACCACCCGCAGGAGGCGCCATAGGGGTCGGGTGCAATGTGTGTCGGGCGGCGGCCAGGAGCGGAGGCCCTGGCGGACCGATCCCCGGCTGCCAAGACTGGCAATAGGGACATGGAATGTCACCTCTCTGGTGGGGAAGGAGCCTGAGTTAGTGCGTGAGGTTGAGAAGTACCGGCTAGATATAGTCGGGCTCACCTCACGCATGGCTTGGGCTCTGGAACTAGTCTCCTGGAGAGGGGCTGGACTCTGTCTCAGTCTGGAGTTGCCCCTGGTGAGAGGCGGCGGGCTGGGGTGGGTATTCTAATATCCCCCGGCTTGCTGCGATGCACGTTGGGGTTTTTCCCGGTGGATGAGAGGGTTTGTTCCCTGCGCCTCAGGGTCAGGGAACGGGTCCTGACTGTCATCTGCGCTTATGCGCCGAGTGGCAGTTCAGAGTACCCAGCCTTCTTAGAGTCCCTGGGGGGGGTGCTGGAAGGTGCCCCACCTGGAGACTCTGTTGTCCTACTGGGAGACTTCAATGCTCACGTGGGTAACGACAGCGAGACCTGGAGGGGCGTGATTGGGAGGAACGGCCTCCCTGATCTGAACCCGAGTGGTGTTATTGGACTTCTGTGCAAATCACAGTTTGGCCATAACGAACACCTTGTTCAAACATAAGAGTGTCCATAAGTGCACGTGGCACCAGGATGCTCTAGGCCGCAGGTCGATGATCGATTTTGTAATCGTATCACCAGACCTGCGACCATATGTTCTGGACACTCGGGTAAAGAGAGGGGCTGAGCTGTCAACTGATCACCACCTGGTGGTGAGTTGGATCAGGTGGCGGGGAGGACGCTGGACAGACCCGGTGCACCTAAACGCGTGAGTGAGGGTGTGCTGGGAACGTCTAGCAGAGGCCCCAGTCCGCGAGATCTTCAACGCACACCTCCGGCAGAGCTTCAACAACATTCCGAGGGAGACTGGGGACATTGAGTCCGAATGGACCATGTTCAGCGTCTCCATTGCCGAAGCTGCTGCATTGAGCTGCGGCCGCAAGGTGGTTGGTGCCTGCCGTGGTGGTAATCCCGAACCAAATGGTGGACACCAGAGGTGAAGGGAGCCACCAGGCTGAAGAAGGAGTCCCTATCGGGCTTGGTTAGCCTGTGGGACTCCAGAGGCAGCTGACAGGTATCGACAGGCCAAGCGGAATGCGGCTCAGGCAGTGGCTGAAGCAAAAACTCGGGTGTGGGAGGAGTTCGGAGAGGCCATGGAAAAAGACTTTCGGACTGCCTCAAGAGATTCTGGCAAACCGTCAGGCGTCTCAGGAGGGGAAAGCGGTGCTCTACCTGCACTGTGTATAGTGCTGGCGGTGCGCTGCTGACGCCGACTGAGAAAATTGTCAGACGGTGGAAGGAATACTGAGGACCTCCTTAATCCCACTGACACGTCTTCCGAGGAGGAAGCAGAGTCTGGGGATGAGGGAATGACCCGCCAATTTCTGGGGTCGAGGTCACTGAGGCAGTTAAACAACTCCTCGGTGGCAGAGCCCCTGGTGTTGATGAGGTCCGCCCGAGTTCCTGAAGGCTCTGGACGTTGTAGGGCTGTCCTGGTTGACACGCCTCTACAATGTTGCGTGGAGATCAGGGGCAGTACCCCTGGACTGGCAGACCGGGGTGGTGGTCCCCATCTTTAAGAAGGGAGACCGGAGGGTGTGTTCCAACTATAGGGGGATCACACTCCTCAGCCTCCCCGGGAAAGTCTATGCCAGGGTGCTGGAAAGGAGAGTTCGTCCGTTAGTCGAACCTCGGATACAGGAGGAACAATGCGGTTTTCGTCCTGGTCGCGGAACACTGGACCAGCTCTTTATCCTCTCGAGGATACTTGAGGGTGCATGGGAGTTTGCCCAACCAGTCTACATGTGTTTTGTGGACTTGGAGAAGGCATTCGACCGTGTCCCTCGGGTGTCCTGTGGGAGGTGTTGCGAGGAGTATGGGGTGTCTGGCCCACTGTTACGGGCCATTCGATCCCTATACAACCGTTGCAAGAGTTTGGTTCGCATTGCCGGCAATAAGTCGGACTTGTTTCCGGTGGGTGATGGGCTCCGCCCAGGCTGCCCTTTGTCACCGATTCTGTTCATAATTTTTATGGACAGGATTTCTAGGCGCAGCCAAGTGGCGGAGGGCTTTCACTTCGGTGGCCTCAGAATCTCATCTCTGCTTTTTGCGGATGATGTGGTTCTGATGGCTTCATCGGGTGGGGGCCTCCAGCTCGCACTGGAACGGTTCGCAGCCGAGTGTGAAGCAGCGGGAATGAGGATCAGCACCTCCAAATCTGAGGCCATGGTTCTCAGCCGGAAAAGGGTGGAGTGCCCACTCCGGGTCGGGATGAGTTCCTGCCCCAAGTGGAGGAGTTCAAGTATCTCGGGGTCTTGTTCGCGAGTGATGGGAGAAGGGAGCCGGAGATCGACAGACGGATTGGTGCTGCGGCTGCAGTGATGCGGACGCTGCACCGGTCCGTCGTGGTGAAGAGGGAGCTGAGTGTAAAAGCGAAGCTCTCAATTTACCGGTCGATCTACGTCCCGACCCTCACCTATGGCCACGAGCTGTGGGTAGTGACCGAAAGAACGAGATCGCGGGTACAAGCGGCAGAAATGAGCTTCCTCCGAAGGGTGGCTGGCCTCTCCCTTAGAGATAGGGTGAGAAGTTCGGCCATCCGGGAGGGGCTCAGAGTAGAGCCGCTGCTCCTCCACATCGAAAGGAGCCAGTTGAGGTGGTTCGGGCATCTGACAAGGATGCCCCCTGGGCGCCTCCTGGGTGAGGTGTTCGGGCATGTCCCACCGGGAGGAGGCCCAGGGCAGACCCAGGACGCGCTGGAGAGATTATATCTCTCGGCTGGCCTGGGAACGCCTTTGGTGTTCCCCGGATGAGCTGGAGGAGGTGGCTGGGGAGAGGGAGGTCTGGGCTTCTCTGCTTAGGCTGCTGCCCCCGCGACCCGACTTCGGATAAAGCGGATGAGGATGGATGGATGGATGGATGGATGGATAGTACCAAACAACAAGGTGACTTTATATTGTAAGGTCATTACCTACAAGACCCTACAATAATACAGAGAAAACTCTGTAGAAGAAAACTCTAAAATCAGACAACCCCGCATGAGCAACCACTTGCCAACAGTTGGAAAGAAAATCTCCCTTTTAACAGGTAGAAACCTCTGGCAGAACCAGGCTCAGGGAGGGCTGGCCATCTGCCGCAACCAGTTTGAGGTGAGAAGATGAGATAAAGACAGACTACAGATAATCAGACAAATATTCTTTATTAAAGGACAAATCACAGCAAGGGAAATTACTAAGAAAGTTTTAGAAACAGGCAGAGATTTGTGTTGCTTCTTGTCTGCCAGAGAAAGGTGCATATTTAACACTGGATCATTAAGAGGTGACAAGTTTCACTGTAATGCAAATCATCCAGATGAACAACAAACACTAAAACAAAAAATCAATAATCCAATAATATAACAGTTTTGGAAAATACAAAAAAGGGGGATTGTTTTTATGTGTTCTATAAATACTTTTAATCAATGACTCCTCCAAAAAGGACCATGTACTATGTTAAAAATCACACTTGGAAATAAAGAGTGATATTCGGTGGGGGTGTTCGGCAGTTTCTGTCTTTCTGTGGGGGGCTGCCAGAGCTGTTTGAATGGTTGTCTGTGACAGAAGTATTATTTTTTTTGTACACTTTTTTTTCGAGCATGACTTTGGACGAGAGATTTAAAAAAAATAAAAGAAAGGGGCCTCATCCTATGGGGAACGCTCTCACTTGGTGTTAGCTCTCACATTATTTCGCTTCCTGTTACAACACATAGTGGTGTTTTGTTTATCTTATCTGTGTAGCCTGTTCAGTTATAAACCTTTATATAACAATTTATCTCATAGTGCAAACTCAACGTGCTTTATCCAAAGCACATTATCGGTCAAGTCACTTCCTAATTATATTCACAGTGTTCATTAATTTTTTCTTTAGGGATCCACTAGCTTAGCTCATAGTCAAGTCACTAGCAGCATGGTTTCTTCATCTGTCCAGAGGTGGGACAATCTTTTATTTTTAAAAGTTTTCCACTGTTGGACAGCACAGAACGGCCATAGCTTCCGGATTTTAAGGCTATGTCTGATGTGATTAACATAAAGCTGGACAAGATCCAACTTGAAGTTGCTAACCAAGAACTACGCACTGATGAAGTCCTAATCAAAAACCTTGGATGACGAGTTAAGTACAGGCTCTGATCAGAACGTGTAACTCAGCCTTCAGGCTAAGGGGCAGTTCTCTGTACAGCATTGCCAGTGCCAAACTGAGGAGGGGCATCAAACAGGCCATGGAGGCCTCAAATAGGAGAATAGAAGACTTCCTCACAGACAACAACCCCCGCCAGGTGGGGAGAACCATCCAAGCCATCAACTAGAAAGGCCAGAGCCCCTCAACCTCAACCCCCGACAGCAGCCTCAAACTCACAGAGGAGCTCAACTTTGGCACTGTTTATTTTCCATGTTTTTCCAGTATTATTGTATTAGGCATCTGCCTGTGTGCATTGTGTTCCATTCTACTTCCTATGAGTCATTAGTTAGATTTAGTCCAGCCGTGTATCCACCGGTCTCTTATATCATCATTCCCTATCTTGTCATTGTCAGTCCCACATGTGTGTGTTCAGGTCAGTTCAGCCCATCCAGACAGTCATTCAGTCATTCATTCAGTCTTCTCATGTTCTGCTTGTCCTGTAGTCACAATAAACACAGTCCACATCCTTCACCAGCCTACGTGTCCTGCGTTTGGGTGTAAGACAAGACCCATGCCCCGAAGACACACTATGGTACCAGCAGACCCAGAACTGTACGAGTGGCAGCAAGCAGCGCTGGGGGTTAAACTGTGGTTCATGCCCCAACTTGAGCACGTCTTCGAGGGGACTCATCTGGCTCTGGGGGGGTCCTTGAAGGAACCGTGGTCCTCCACCTGCTGCCTCGCCTGTACGCCAGCCTTCGCCACGGAGAGTGGGCGTCACCCACTGATCTTCTCACTCTCTCGCCTCTCCGCTCCTTGCTCCTCCACCTGCCACCTCACTCACTAGCGCTACCACCTTGCCGTGGTGCAGTGGCTCCGCCTCCCATCTTGGCTCGACAGAGGCTCCGTCATTCAGCGTTCCTGCTGTCACCGCCAAGAGGAGGCAAGGCTCTCGCCACCACAGTTCTTCTCATTCAGAGCAGCAACTTCCAGTTGTGAGTGAAACTGACTTTCTCCCTCCTGCTCGCCACAATTTAAAGACTCCTGTTTGCTCAGCTAAAGAGCCACTGACTGTTTGTTGTAAACCTGGACTGGACTATCAGATAAATGTTCATCATCAACCTGCTTCCAAAAAAATGCTCCACCATGTCACTCTGTCATTAAGGACACCTACACCTTTAAATCCGATCAATTCTGTCATTCTTTTTCTATATCACACCTGTCTCTCAGCCCGTTCCTGCTCCTAGGGCGGCTTGGGTCCTGCCCTCACCTGTTCCTGTGCCTGCTCCCAGGGCGAGGGCAGCTGAGATCCAACCCGTACCTGCACCCGTACCTGTTCCTCAGGTAGGGACAGCTAAGGTCTGGCCAATTCTTCCACCTGTTACGGTGCCAAGGGACAGGCGGTCCAGTCCTCAACTTGAGCTCCAGCCACAGCATCCAGAGCCAGCTGACTGCTCTGCTTCGCCTCAGCCAGAGGTTCCCGCACCTGCTGGTCCTGCTCTGTCTCCACCAGAGGGCTATGCCAAGCCACGCCACCAGTAACCTGCCAAGCTGCTAGAGGCATCCTATCATCTCCGCTGGTCTACAGTGGAGCATCTCCTGTGCTGCCCTCCAGATCAGCACCGGTGCCGCCGCTGGCAACACAGTCGGCTGCCTGAACTGATTTGTCTCTGCCGCTGGCCATGCGGCCACCCACATGAGCTGTTTTGTTCTGGATGTTTTTTACTGACTGCCAAAAAATGAATGTATTAGTTTTTGCAGTACTGCATTGAATGTCTACGTATAAAGGTCGCTACACTTATTTATATTTAAAATATTCATAAAAGTATAACAACGAGGCAGGACAACTCGTCAAAGATTGATTTTAACTGTTTCAACAGAACCTGCCAAAAGAAGTGAGGAAAACCCTACATGTGGCAACTTTGGTAAAATAAACATTTTTCTACAGTTTTTGTTTGCTCACAAAAAAATGTTCATGTTATTTAAAGGCTCGGTGTGCACAATTTGCTGCAAGGCAGTATCTGTATAAGCCGATACCCACATGTTTGTGTACAAAGTCCAGTGAAAGTCTTGTATACCCTGTTAATTGATCCTGTAGTAGACACTAACTACAGCACGCTAAGAATCCTGCGGCACAAGCCATTTTGGAAACACAGAATAACTTTTGTTAAAGTGATTCAGATCAACCTGCTTCAAATAGTTTAACAACACTGACTTGTGTTGATTTGGTCTGAGCTTGCCTGGCAGTGATATCTGGTAAAACAGATTAAAATGTTTACAAATAAAAACATTTAACATTTAATTTAAACAAATCATTAATGCATAATCAATGCATAACCATCAAAGTGAAATGACCTGATTTATTTATTTGCATCATTTTCATGCTGTATCTACCAATTCGTTGTTAAAGTGGGTCCAAATATTTGAGAGGTGCTTAATACAGATAATATAGATTTTAATTAAAAAGAAAAGCCAGTGGACAGAAAATTTGGGTTTTACATCACTGACCAATTTATACTGTTTAAATAGTAATTCCTTAAAAATTAAATAAAATATTATAATATTTGAGATTTTTTATGGTTGGCAATAACAATTAATATTAAAACAGAAAATTTCAAAATTAAATTTTCACTTTCTTAATTAACTGACACAAAATATTGAATTACTGAATTTTTGGGAATGCACATGTGTATATACACCCACCATTTGTAGCGGCCCACTGGGTCCCAGAAGCCAGGCCGAGGCACTGTACAGGGACCACACACTGCTTGCTTGTACAGACTGTAGAAACGCAGCATGACCTTATAGGAAGGCCGGTAGGAGCCTACAAAACAGCACGACTAGTTGTTAGGGTTATTTCTCCACTCATCAGGACTGGACACCAAACTATATTACATAAATTTATAATCAAGGTCCATTTAAAAAAATACAGTTCAGTGAGCCCTTTTTTATGTGCAGCAATACATACAAAATAGAAAGAAAAGGAGGTCGAGAGTGTTGTCTACCAACTGAAAGGTCAGTGGTTTGATACCCAGCTGCTGCCTGCATGTCAATGTATACTTGGAAAAGTGCAAGTGTATGTGTGCGAATGTTAGATAATAATGCTTGTGCATAGGGAAAAAGCTTGTATGAATGTGTGTGACTGGGTAAATGAGATTTGTAGTAGAAAGCGTTTTGAGTACTCAGTTGAGTAGAAAAGTACTATTTAAGTAAAAGTACATTATTTACCACATTAAATTAGTACACACTTTAAAATATAAATTGTGACATAGTCATAGGAAAAAGAAAGTTTACATAGGACTCTGTGTAATCCTACAAAGAATTAAGTGCACCATGGAATAAGTCTTGTATCTCTAAAGAAAGATGATATGGGCTTGTTTTGCAAGAGGTTTGCAAGAGGTTTGCTACCTCTTGCAAAACAAGGCAGTTGGCAGTTACGCTTGGCAGTTATGCTTGCCGAGAAACACCTAGCACCGCAGCAGGAAGAGGCTGAGGGCTGCGTTCAGGTGGACTTGATGTTCAAGGTAGATACATTTTTTCCTTCTTGCAGAGACTTGTACAATCAATAATAGTACAATAGTGACCAGGCCAGATTCTTTTCTTTTTGTAATTCTGATATTCTTTTCAAAATAGATTATTTGAAATCTAAATTAAAAACTTTTTCTAAAAGTTTTTTCTAAAATATATTTCTTTGAAAGTTTTTGGAAGAATCTAGGCCTTCTTCAGATCATATAATGCAATTTGAAGTGATTCCATTCTCTACCCAATTTTTGAATCTGCCATCTAATTCTGCTGTATCATGAGTCACCCAGAGAAGGGGCTTTGCATTTCTCTCTAATAGAGAGTCTTTGTGCATTTTTTTACCAAATCTTTCGGAGTACTGACATCCTTTTCTTGAGTGTAATCAAATATTTCTTCTGGAAACTTCTTAAGTTCCATCTATTTGGTCAAGTCTATTCTATTCTATGAACTGACAAAGCTTCTCAGATGAGAGGTGAAACGTCTTCAAGGAAACTTAAACAAGTCCAGACACTTTTCTTTCCAAGCTCCTTAGATTGTAGGAATTGCCTAATAATTAATGCTTCAACTTTAAATATGATCAGCCTAACTCTATTAATCGGCTACTTGCCTTCCAACTGGCAGTAGTTAAAAAGCGATTACCTGATCCAACTGCCAACCTTCTTTTATCTCAAAAATTCTTGAATGTAGTTGGAAAACACCTAACTTATTTACAGAGGAATGGTTTATTAATTTATTAAGTTTTAAGACAGGTTTCAAAGCTCATCACAGCACAGAAACAGCTTAGTGACAGTAACAAATGATCTTATAAGTTCTGAAAGTGGACTCTATGTGTTTGTTCTGCTAGAGCACAGTGCAGCGTTCAGTAATGCTGATGACAATATTTTATTACAGCAATCTGAGAATGTTGTAGGCACTAAAGGTACTGCGCTGCATTAATGAACTCAAATTTGTTCATGTAAATGGAGAGTCCTCTTCAAGCACTAAGGTTAATTATGGTGTTCCACAGGGTTCAGTGCTAGAACTAATTCTGTTTACTTATGCATGCTTCCCATAGGTAGTTTTATTAGAAGGCATTGCAAACATTTTCAATGCTATACAGATAGCAGTTTTATCTATCCATGAAGCCAGATAACACAAAGCAATTAGTTAAACTGCAGGAATGTCTTAAAGACACAAAGACTTGGATGACCTCTAATGTTCTGCTTCTAAATTCGGAAAAAATTGAGGTTATTGTACTTGGCCCTAAAACTCCTAGAAATATGGTATCTAACCAGATTCTTACTTTGGGTGGCATTACCTTGGCCTCCAGTAACACTGTGAGGAACCTTTGAGTCATTTTTGACCCGGACATGTCCTTCAGTGCACATATTAAACAAATATGTAGGACTGCTTTCTTCCATTTGTGCAACATCTCTAAAATTAGAAATATCCCGTCTCAGAATGATAATAAAGAATTAGTTCATGCATTTATTACTTCTACGCTGGAATACCACCACATTCACGTCACTTATTCACGAGGAGTCACCAAGGCAGGTGGACATGAGGGGGAGAGAATTTGATAAGACATTTAAGGAAATATTTAGTCAACTTCTATGCAAAATGTGTTCAACTGAATTTTACAGAATGAACACTGGCCTCCCCAATGTAATTAATTCTATTATACCGTGTTAAGAGCCACACTAAGTGCAGTTCATATAATAAATACTATCTCAAAAAATGATTTACTATCAAAATTCATCCAATAGTGAATCCATTTGAAACTTTTGCAAAATTGTAAACTTTTTTAAACTGGTGCTGAGAAACTTTTTTTTTCTTTTAAATGAATGCAGGTGAAACTATTTATGAGAATGGCTTTGGAAAATTATAAATACTGAGAGTATGACAAAAAAGATGCACACCACAAATATGAAACTTGGGTAAATCTCTACTGAGTACGTGCTCTGTGGAGGCAGAACACTCAGAATTCTCCTTTTGGATCTCTAGTCAAGGATCTTGGATCATGTGTTTCTGGTACAGTTTATTCCTAAAAATAAAACAGCTATTGTAACAGTAGTTACAATAGCATATATGTGATTGCTCAACAGCCCTCAATTACGTGGAGCCAGTAATGACTGAAAGATTCCATGTACCGTTTTTGGGGAGTTTTTGGATGACATCCACTGCAGCCTGAAAACGTTTCTGGTGATCAACCACAGGCTCTATCATGGCTGGGACTGGTATGACACAGGAAGCATGAGTGGAGCTGTAGCTGAGGGAGAATATATACACAGATGTGGAAGCAAAAGTATAAGGAAAAAACAGTTATGAGAGTGAGTCGAATCCAATATTAACAAAATATACCATAAGTCAAATCAATCTGTGGCTCTCTGGGCATTTTTTATTTTGGGGGGTAAATTAATTCAGTTACTAATAGGTAATTAAGTAATAATTAATTAATGCTGGCTATTAATGTAATGTTTATACTTGCCTTGGCCCCTTAGCACGAGTGAGCACTAGTCACTGATTATAATCACAATGTCCCCTCTCTGCCCCACTAACCCATCAATGTGACTGGAATAAAGTATTGTTACTCATACAATGCACAAAATCACTGGATGAGAGCACTGACAGGACCAGTGGTGAAATGTAGATTAGAGCATTTACTGTACTTGTACTTTATTTAAGTTTAAAGCTTCGGTCACATACATGTGTCACTCGTAGGGTAACTTAGTAACTACTTTTAATGTTGTTTAACTTGGTAATGCATTTGCTGGAATTTTCTGATAAATATCAATTTCGTTTGATATGTAGACAGCGATATACAGTGCTGCTACAGTGAACTCTGGCTGCAAGCGAGCTTAGTATGAGTTAGCTGTCTTACCTTAATGACTACATCCTGCCGCTGTCCATGATCACACCGGAGAAAGATAGCTCGGCAACCTCGGCCAAAAGAGTGACGGAACTGGCTACAAGACGAAGCTTGCTATATCTTGGTCTACGTTGACGGTAACGTTTGTTTGCAAAACTCCTCACTAGCCACCTGCCACAGGGCTGACCTACCGTCAACTGCAGCGACTCACCAGACTTAGCTTTACACAAATCACTTCCGTGTCAAATCACGTGACAATGAGGGCATCCTCTTTTCCTACTGCCTGGTAGCTCCATACTGAATATGGGCATACTGGACATCCCTTGTCCAATAGATCCACTATCCCTCCACTTCACTAAACCATGCCTCTCTAAATTTGTATCCAAACCGCGAAAATCCAACCTGAGCTATCCCAGTGACATACCTATTTCTTTTCTTGTCCATCCTGGTCACTCTCAATGAAAATCTCTGCTTCCTCCCCCTTTTTTAGCACCATCATCTCCAATAATGATATAGTAACAATAGTTATTACTGTTGTTGTTGTTGTCATTATTACTATTATTATTAGTGGCACTAATAGTAAAACTAGTAATACTATTAAAACTAGTACACACACACAGTGGCGGTCCTAGCCTGTTTGGCGCCCTGGGCGAACACTCCCTCTGGCGCCCCCCCTCCCCACACACACACACAAAACATGTTAAGGATTGTACATTAACATAAAACTGTTGTCCACACACACATATGAAGAGAGAGAGAGAGAGAGAGAGAGAGAGAGTATGCATAGTATGCAAACGGCTACCAAACAGCCATCATAATTCGTCATACAATGAGAACAGGACAAATCAACAATTGACAATGACTAATTAATATTAAAATCTGTAACATAATGTATTGTTTGGAGTTTAGTCTGTTACTGTTACTATTTTTACCATTTCTTCTTGGGGCAACTGTAACCCACATTATTTCCTTAGGGATTAATAAAGTATTCTGATTCTGATTGTTTCAGGATGACCTGCCATTATCCAATCACACATCTGCTTATCTGTATCTTTTGTTCGTTTCTTCTCCTCTTCTTTTCTCTTTTTTCTAAACTGAGCACCTGATGACTTTGAACTTTTCTTGTCCATCTTCCATTGGTTTTAATTTTGCACTCCAGTATCAACACCCATCCCCCAACCAGAGGATCACCACAACATAACCTAATAGACCTACACCTTAGTTCACAGATTAACTTTGTCTAGGGTGTATTTCTGGGATTTCACACAACCCAGGATTCAAATCATGAATACATAATGGGCTTGGATTTACAACATTATGAATGAAATGTGCTCTATTTGGAAGCAGTAGGTCTCCCTCCCCTTTCGACGGGTTATGTGTGAGACTTTAAATCATCAAACTGTAAATTGTAAATTTTAAATTGTTATTGATCCCTTTACCCCGAGTCCTAAAGTATATATTTATTTTCTTGCTGTTCTTATATTTATTGTTCGTTTATTTGCACTGCTGTAACTGCAGCCTCGTCGTCTCGTCTCTCTATATACTGGACTGTATGTAGCGGAGATGACAATAAAGTTTACTTTGACTTCAGCAGCGCGCAGGCGCACCGAGGGCTCTCGCGCTCAGTTTTCGTGTATAGAATTTCGAAAAAACATCGTGCAAATTATAAGTCTGTATCATAATGTCCGGTGTTTTCGTGTTTGTTGTTTTGTTTTTATTTTGTTTTATTTTGCGAGTTGGTTATTAGATGCTGCTCCAGCCAGCCAGAGAATCCCCCCGCCGCCCGCCCTCTCCTCCCTGTGCCGCAGCAGCAGGCGCACCTCGCAAACGGAGGGCGCCCTTACTCCCAGCAAATGGGCGATAGAAAACCGATCGGTGCCTATGACATTCCCAATATGCGCTGGCTGCCGTCGGGCAGCATGAGTACGAGCAATTTTTTTTTTTTTTTTTTTGCCGATGCCCGTGATGCCGCCCCCCATCACGATGCCGCCCCGGGCAACCGCCCGTGTCGCCCGTATCTAAAACCGCTACTGCACATGTAACCCAGTGTTAATTTGCTTATCTGAGATTGTGTGATATTCAGTATATATGTATATATCTGTATTGGGTGTTCAGTTATAAAATGTTCTTTAATGATTTTGAGTTTTTTTTATTGCTATTGGTTTGCGGCTGCTTTACGACAGTCGACTGTGATAGTACATCCTAGCGGGAGGGGCTATGAGCTCACATGGCTTGTAGCTGTGCCAGAGAGCAAGCTTGGGTGAGCTAGTGGGGAATATCTCCTTCTGCAGTAGCCTTAAAAAAAAGGACTATTGTTCGTTCTCCTGCCAGGTAAAAATCTGTTTCATATGTATATTGTACTATTCCATGTGTTATCATGTGTTTGCTATGATGTGATGTGTAGTAATGGTTATTAAGGTGCTAATCGCTAATCGGGGATAAGCTAGCAAGCTCGACAATTAGCCGCCATGCTAAGCGGACTTTGGTAGCCAAGTTCATATGTCACTGTGGGGTTATGAGCTCACATGGCTTGTAGCTGTGCCAGAGAGCAAGCTTGGGTGAGCTAGCGGGGAATATCTCCTTCTGCAGTAGCCTTAAAAAAGGACTATTGTTCGTTCTCCTGCCAGACGCCTCGCTGCTGTGCTGCCTTACTGCTGCGCTGCCTCGCTGCTGTACTGCCTTACTGCTGTGCTGCCTCGTTGTCGAGCTGTCTCGCGGGTGCCATTAAGGATCGGCAGCTGCCATTCATTCATCCATCCGGACCTCGATTATTTGGACCGAAGTACTCACACACACGCCCGCACTCAGTGCCATACACTCTCTTTATTTTGCTGGCCAGCTAACACCATTGTTTTATTTTCTTGTTGCATTCGCAAAGACTATCCAAAGACATTTTGGTTATTGTCAAATAGACACTCTCTGATTGCAGACTGAGGAGGTTGTGGTGTTACAACCCCAGGACTGAGAAAAAAGACTCTTTACACAATATATTCACTTGCCACCTGGTTAGAAGTGGCCATTGATGAAAATATATTTTACTTCCTCTTGTCTTTGTTTGTATTGTATCCCAGGGAAGTTCTAAGTTGTTCAGGTTGGAACATTTGTACTTAGAGTCGGTTAAGTTTCCTTTGGTGTATCAGTATCGAGCTGATGTTTATGAGTGTATGTTAAGGACGGATGTGCTCCAGTCCATCAAAACTTTAAAGTGCTGGACACCGATGGTAAATTGCCATCAGACCCTAAATAAATTGTCCTCTGCTGTTATCCATATTGCTTCACTCATTCTTTGGTGAGTAGACGTATTGGTTACAACTAAAAGTAGTAGGAAAAATTGGCGCCCGAACAGGGACTGGAGCGCATCACTAACTTAATCCTGAAGCACATGCACAGACATATGTGAATTCATCTACTGCTTTGCAGAGAGAAACAATGGAGTTTTGTGACAGGTATGGTTTTGATCCAGAGTACACTGTTTTGTTAAAAGGGGTTAAAGCCAAGATTAAACTACCAGGGGTGCAAAGAGCATTCGCTTTGCTGGATCACGTTGTCAAAATTCAACAAATAGATACTCTCCCTGACACTATTTTATGTCAATTCACCAAGTCCATTACCCCAATGCTCTTAGATGGCGAACATTCAGCAGATGGGGAGTGTTGGGAGGTTATTCAGATAGATGAGTACTGTCCTCAGGGACCTGACAGTTTTCACCTGACGCATGATGTGGTCCCCCTTGCTCGAGCAATTGATGATGTGACTGCTAGTTTCAGAGAACAAGTAAACGAACTGGCATTAGCATATAATGTGAGCCCCATGACTTTAAATCAGGCTGCAGTGAGCCACATGTGTGGGAAAAATGATACATATAAGGGGTTAGCTACCTCAACTCCTGCCTTGGGAGTTAAAACTCAGTCCACACCCGGTCCCAGGTCAACTGCCGCCTGTGATGATAGCCATGCGCCCAAGGCTAAACAGGCACTTGATGCGGACTCCCTGCTTGTTGATCCTGTGCCAGCGGAGGTTCAGAGAGTCATTGTGGAGCACATTGTAAAACATGACTCGCCCATGCACACTCCCTCTGCTTTTGAGTTCCGCTCATTTTCTGGAAACTCTCCAAAACCCCCTAATGAGGTAGAGTACAGGGTATGGCGACTTAGAGCTAAACAGGTGCTAAATGACTCTGCCCTTTCTGAAGGGCAGCAGCGCCGTGTTTTCCTCGATAGCTTGGCTAGCCCTGCTTTGAATGTGGCCCTTTCTATTGGGTCTCAAGCACCACCAAAAGACTACCTCGATGAGCTCGACAAGGCTTATGGCAATGTCACTGGAGGTGAAGAACTGTATATCCAGTACCTAGAGACTCATCAGAATAGTGGAGAAAAGGCATCTGATTACTTGCGCCGACTCCAGACGTTGCTGCAGGAGGTAGTTGACGGTAATGGCATACCTAGAAGTGATTTTGATGTTCAGCTACTAAAGCAGTTCCTCAGAGGTTGCTGGGATGACTCTCTAATTGCCACTCTGCATCTAAAAGAAATAGTGGGATCTGCACATCATGTTATTCCCACTTTCTCAGAGCTGCTTTTTAAAATCAGAACTTATGAGAAAGAGAGTCAATTAAAAGAAATGCGCAGGAGACGTTACATGGGCGGCACCTCAACTAAAGTGCAGGCTCGAACCCTTGTAGCCACAGATGACTGCAGGCCTTCTGGCACACCTCCCACAGCTCTGGATGCTTGTACCAGAGAGCAACTGGAGGAGAGAATCAGACAGCTAGAAGCAGAGCTAATGAACAGCTCATCTGCAGCAAATTCTCAATCTCCCAAAAGTGATAAAACTAGGCAGAAGCTATCGCACAGGACCAAAATCCACAATCCAGCTCCACCAACTCCTGCTAGGCTACCTGGTGATCATAAAAGGGTTGGGAAATTTTGCTATAATTGTGGGGAGGATTCACATATGCTGCCACAATGTTCAAACCCCACCAATGTCATATTAGTGCAAAAGAAATTGTGTGAAAGGCACAGTGCTGGGCAAAGCCAGTGTTCAATGGCTCAACGACAGAATGGTCCACAGTCCAACTTGCCTTTAAACCAGTAGGAGCTCCTGCTGTGGAACGAGCAGGAGCTGATGGTCAGACTAGTTCCAAGCCTTCAAGCCAGTGCATGTACGGAGCCCCAGCTCCAACAGTGCCTTCCCAGTTTCCCCAGGGTCTAATTGGGGAGCCTTGTGATGGTTTAGCATGGTTAGATCGAGTTCAGTGTCGGTGTTTAATTGATACCGGGTCCCAAGTGTCAATAATATCGGAGTCATTCTATTCTCGCTATCTTTCTCATAGAGAACTGTTCTCTATAAAAGAGGTACTAGACGTCGAAGGTGCGGCTGGACAAAAGGTACCATATGTGGGGTACATTGAAGCTAAAGTTCAGTTCCCTGAAAGTGCTTGTGGCACAGACAAGTGCTTCAACATCCTAGCATTAGTTAGTCCAGATCAATCATACAATGATAAGTTTTCTCTTCTTGTGGGCACAAATGTGTTAGGTCCCATGATACAAGACTGTCAAAAAAAGGGTGGAGCAAAGTTCCTGCAGACTCTACCCATTGACACCAACTGGGTCATGGCATACACCGAATGTTTCAAGCAGGCTGACCCCCGAGCAGACGAGGTCAAAGCCCTCCGTGTTGCACTCTCCAGCAAGGTACCGGTGCATTTGAAACCAGGTGAGGTGTATACTTTGAAAGCCATCTGCCACACTAAGCCTGGGAGCGATAAATTTCAAGCACTTGTGTGTAGCTCGGAGGACACACCCACACCAGGGGGGCTTATCATCTATGACCAAATAGTTGATGTACAACCTATGTCCCACTGTAAGTTTAAAGTTGCGGTCAAAAATGCCTCTCGGCGGGGCATCACACTGTATCCTGGGACAGCTTTTGCTGAGTGCTCCCCCATTGATTGGGCAGTTCCCGTTGCACTCTCTGATCTGAACCCCCAGCCCAAAGATGCTCCTTTGCAGGCACATTCCCTGCTAGCTTCTCACAGCGAAGACAGTAGCCAATCTGCTGTGCCTCTTGGCCTTGATTTTGGGGACAGCCCGATATCGCCACAATATAAAGAGCGCATACAGGCTAGAATTGCCAAAGAAGCATCAAACGCTTTTTCAAAACATGATCTTGACGTTGGTATTGTGACTGGGGTCACTCATCGCATCGAGCTGGAACCTCATGTCCCATTCAAAGAGCGGACAAGACGCGTTTCACTCGCTGATTTCAATGACTTGAAAAGACACCTCCAAGACCTTTTGGCAGCAGGCATTATAGAGGAGTCACATAGCCCCTATGCCTCTCCAGTAGTGCTTGTTAGGAAAAAGAATGGGGAACTGCGAATGGTTGTAGATTATCGGAGACTAAACAACCTCACCAAAAAGGACGCTTATCCATTGCCTCGTATAGAGGAGACATTCACTCTGCTCTCTGGTTCAAAATGGTTCACGGTTTTAGATCTCAAGAGCGGGTACTATCAGCTTGAAGTTGAGCCATGTGATCGACCTAAGACAGCATTCACAACGCCGTTTGGAACATGGCAATTTCGGAGGATGCCTCAAGGCTTGACTAACTCCCCTGCCACATTTCAACGGACCATGGAGAAAGTGATGGAGGGAATTAACCTCCAGGAGGTTGTTGCATTTCTAGATGACCTCATAATCTTCTCGAACTCACTGGAAGAGCATGAAGAGCGGGTGATGAAGGTCCTTAAGCGCATTGCTGAGTTTGGTCTGAAGTTATCCCCTTCTAAATGCAAGTTCTTCCAAACCTCCGTGAAATATCTGGGGCATGTAATATCTGCCCAGGGGATCCAGCCTGACCCAGACAAAATTGCTGCTGTGAAAGACTGGCCATGCCCACAAACTGCCAAAGAGCTTCGGTCATTTCTAGGTTTCACGGGGTATTACAGGCGGTTTGTGAGGGATTATTCTTGCATTGTCAGGCCGCTCAATGACTTGTTAAAGGGAGAATTAGCCCCCAGGCATAAAGGCCAAAAACACTGGCCACGAACAAAGTCACCCTCACTTGGGGGAAAATGGACCCCTGCCTGCCAGACTGCTTTTGACCTTATTGTTGAAAAACTGATTTCAGCACCTGTTCTGGCTTTCGCCAACTGGCAGCTCCCATACGTACTACACACAGATGCCAGTATGTCAGGCCTGGAGGCAGCACTTTATCAGGTTCAAGATGGCCAGACTCGAGTGGTAGCTTATGCTAGTCGTGGCCTCTCCAAAAGCGAAAAGAATTACCCGGTACATAAATTAGAATTTCTCGCCCTCAAGTGGGCAGTAAGTGAGAAGTTCCATGATTATTTGTATGGGGCTAATTTCAAGGTGCTGACTGATAACAACCCTTTGACATATGTGTTGACCAGTGCGAAGCTTGATGCTACAAGTCACAGATGGCTTGCTGCTCTGTCACTTTACAACTTTGACATACATTACAAATCTGGTCAACATAACACTGACGCTGACGGGCTCTCTAGGAGGCCTCATGGACCCTCAGAGGAGGACGAGGAGTCCCTGGAGACAGACAGAAAAATCTCCAGCATGCTGGAATGTGCTAGCTTGTCCCCTGAGGAGTTTAAAGTTCTCGATGGGGAGGCAATGAGTACTGTGTGTAAGCGTCATAGTGTCAATGTCAACACGATCTTAGGTGACGGCACACAGACAGTCGACACTGTAATCCCTGCCGTGGAAACACTCTTGTGCAATGACAGTGCGGTTCCTGATGACCTTGAGGATCCGGTCCCCATACCTGGCCAATCAGCTCTACCAGGAATGTCTATGGCGGACTGGTATCAGTTACAGAGAAATGATAGCTCTTTAGCCCGCGTCATAGGCATTCTAGAGACTGGGGATGAGACTTTTGACAGAAGGTCTGAGGAACCTGAGGTGGTTCTGTTTTTACGGGAGAAATCCAAGTTATGTCTAGTTGAGGGAGTACTATACCGCAAAGTTTTCGATCAAAAGGGGGAGGCCTTCCATCAACTTGTCATTCCTGATAGCCACAGAGAGAGAGCCTTCCAAGGAGTTCATGACGAGACAGGCCACATGGGTATTGAGAGAACCTTAGAACTGGCCAGAGCGAGGTTTTACTGGCCAAAAAATGGCTAGCTACATTGAGAACAAATGTAAAACATGTGAGAGGTGTGTAAGGCGAAAAGGCACGAGTGCAGAAAGCTTCCAAACTTGTCAACATCAAAGTCAGTGGTCCCCTTGAATTAGTTTGCATAGACTTTCTGACAATAGAACCCGATTCGAGAGACACCAGGAACATCCTAGTACTGACTGATCATTTTACAAAATATGCACAGGCATATCCCACGAGAGATCAGACAGCGAAAACGGTGTCCACAGTTTTGTGGGAGAACTTCATCAGTCACTACGGGTTTCCTCGCAGGATCCATAGTGATCAAGGTGCTTGTTTCGAATCGGAAATAGTGGCAGAGCTTTGTAAACTAGCAGGGATTACAAAGTCCCGTACAACACCCTACCATCCACGTGGAAATCCGGTGGAAAGATTCAACAGGACTCTGTTGGACCTCCTCGGGACTCTGGAGGATAAGAAAAAAGAGGAGTGGAGGAAGTATGTTCGCCCCCTTGTACATGCTTATAACTGTACAAAACATGACGCAACTGGAGAAGCGCCCTTCCTTCTGATGTTTGGTAGAGAGCCACGCCTTCCGATTGACCTCTGTTTTGGACTTAGTCCACGTGGCCACAGCACCAGAACACATATCCAGTATGTACGAGAACTAAAGAGTAGGCTGAAGTATGCATACGACCTAGCCTCAAGAAATGCTGAGAAGAGACAATTGTTGAACAAAAGACGCTGGGATGCTAAGGTTACTGCCCTTCCATTGGAAGTGGGTGACAGAGTCCTGGTAAGGAATCTGAGCCTCAGAAAGAAACACAAAATCTCTGATAAGTGGGAGCCTATTGTGCACATCGTTGTTAAGCAGCCGGATGAGTCTATCCCAGTTTATGTGATTAGACCAGAGGATGCAGAGGGCAGAGAGCGAGTTCTGCATCGTGACATGCTTCTTCCCTGTGGGTTCCTACCAGTTAACCTGCAATGTGACAGTCAGGATGTGCTAATCAGTTCGGTTCAACCTCTCATGAGAGCGGATGCAGGGAGCAACACAGAAGAAACTCAGCTGGAGGAGGACTTTGAGCAAGACGAGGAAATAAACTTAACATCCAGCCAATTTCCTGACAATGACTTGTTGGCGGAACAAAGGAATGTTCTGGGAGAACAGGAGGCGTCCCAGCCACAGTATCCTCTGAATCCTGGGGCACCTGAATTCATTCTAGATCTGACAGGATCGGAGACAGCAAACGCTGAGGAGGTGCTCAGCCCAGCCCCGACATGTGGTAGGCCACAAAGGAGGAGAGTGCCACCAGCTTACCTCAGTGACTATCAGGTCGGCTACAAAGTCGATTGTAAGCATCACAGTTTCAATGCGCCGATGACACTTGCATTGCTCGATAACTTTTTGATGTCATTACAGCAACAGATTGCCGGGTTAGTGCACTCTCTGTCAGGTGATAGTGACGGGGACGTCACACTTTAAGCAGGGGTGGATGTAACCCAGTGTTAATTTGCTTATCTGAGATTGTGTGATATTCAGTATATATGTATATATCTGTATTGGGTGTTCAGTTATAAAATGTTCTTTAATGATTTTGAGTTTTTTTTATTGCTATTGGTTTGCGGCTGCTTTACGACAGTCGACTGTGATAGTACATCCTAGCGGGAGGGGCTATGAGCTCACATGGCTTGTAGCTGTGCCAGAGAGCAAGCTTGGGTGAGCTAGTGGGGAATATCTCCTTCTGCAGTAGCCTTAAAAAAAAAGGACTATTGTTCGTTCTCCTGCCAGGTAAAAATCTGTTTCATATGTATATTGTACTATTCCATGTGTTATCATGTGTTTGCTATGATGTGATGTGTAGTAATGGTTATTAAGGTGCTAATCGCTAATCGGGGATAAGCTAGCAAGCTCGACAATTAGCCGCCATGCTAAGCGGACTTTGGTAGCCAAGTTCATATGTCACTGTGGGGTTATGAGCTCACATGGCTTGTAGCTGTGCCAGAGAGCAAGCTTGGGTGAGCTAGCGGGGAATATCTCCTTCTGCAGTAGCCTTAAAAAAGGACTATTGTTCGTTCTCCTGCCAGACGCCTCGCTGCTGTGCTGCCTTACTGCTGCGCTGCCTCGCTGCTGTACTGCCTTACTGCTGTGCTGCCTCGTTGTCGGGCTGTCTCGCGGGTGCCATTAAGGATCGGCAGCTGCCATTCATTCATCCATCCGGACCTCGATTATTTGGACCGAAGTACTCACACACACGCCCGCACTCAGTGCCATACACTCTCTTTATTTTGCTGGCCAGCTAACACCATTGTTTTATTTTCTTGTTGCATTCGCAAAGACTATCCAAAGACATTTTGGTTATTGTCAAATAGACACTCTCTGATTGCAGACTGAGGAGGTTGTGGTGTTACAACCCCAGGACTGAGAAAAAAGACTCTTTACACAATATATTCACTTGCCACCTGGTTAGAAGTGGCCATTGATGAAAATATATTTTACTTCCTCTTGTCTTTGTTTGTATTGTATCCCAGGGAAGTTCTAAGTTGTTCAGGTTGGAACATTTGTACTTAGAGTCGGTTAAGTTTCCTTTGGTGTATCAGTATCGAGCTGATGTTTATGAGTGTATGTTAAGGACGGATGTGCTCCAGTCCATCAAAACTTTAAAGTGCTGGACACCGATGGTAAATTGCCATCAGACCCTAAATAAATTGTCCTCTGCTGTTATCCATATTGCTTCACTCATTCTTTGGTGAGTAGACGTATTGGTTACACGCACGCACGCACACACGCACACACACGCTCGCACACACACGCACACGCACACACACACACACACACACACACGTGTGCTGCCCATACATATTCATGTATGGCACAATACTAATAATAATAATAATAATAATGTCAATTTCAAGAAACATCATATGACAAACATTTTCTTTACTTGATTATATTTGAATGAAAATAGTTAAATCCTTAAGTGGGACTGATGTTTACAGGCTTCAGTTGGTAAAATCTGAGCTCTACCATCACTTCTTCCACTGCGGATGGGATTAATCAACATGGACACACAAAGTGAACTAATCCTGCTCTATAACCGTTTATGAAACAAAGTAATCAGTAAACCAAAAGATTTTCTTATTGTCGTGAGCATTGTTTAAAACATTATCCTGCAATTACGAAATTAGTCTAGGAGGCATCAATTTGCATCCATCACTTTCATGTATTGCAGTCAACGCGGGACATGCAGCCCGATTTGTGGATGAATTATTATATAATAGCCCTCCGTTGCCCTAACAGAGGACTATGTTAAGGATCAGCTTTAGGGCTGATCATTAACATCAGTGAATGCATCACTTGTACCGTGGTCCCTTTTAAAACTGGATCTTAGTACATGGGGCGGACAAAGAAAACTCAAATTTCACGTCTGTCCACGGTCTATAATCCGTTTAAATAAATTTCGCTGTCAACGTGACTAAGACATCCCGGAAATATCGACGTGTGCTTTCAAAACAAAAGCATGATAAGGTCCAAATCACAGATTTGGGTTAAAAGCTTCAAAAAGTATTATTTCTGGTAAGGTGTGATAATACATGGGAAATACAAATAAATAACTAATGTGGCATCGTGATTAGGAAACGTTCACCTTTCAGTTCTGATCAATTTAAAATAATGCTTCGATTATTTAGTTAATCATGATGAATCTGCAATAATGTGTTTCAACAGCTTTCTTAGTAGAATACAACATGCCAAAACAGTCAAAAATATTTAGAGATAGCCCATTTTATCTATTGTTAATCAAACAGGCTCTCTGGAACGGGTGTAAGACTCGCTGAATGAATTAAAGGACTGGTATAAATAAAATGTAGTGAATGACTGAAAAGTTACTTCTTGACTTCGCCAAGAGAAGTTTAATTTCTATGGCAAAGGTGCAGACACAATGTTGCCAAGAATATCCTGGGTTCAAATCCACCATGTAGGCACGGCCTTTCTGTGTGGAATTTGCATGTTCTCCCGCCTCCTCCACTCCCAATGCTGAATTGGGAAATTGATGGATGAATGAGTACAGATATATTCTGTTAAGCAATACAATAAGAAAGAACTGAACTGACTGTGTCTGTCTATCTTCCTGTTTAAAGGAAGTTCTTGTATCGCACCATCACCAAGTGCTATCCATGGCGAATTTGGTGATGGCTGTTGTTTTCTTTCTAATATTACAGTAACATTAGCTCACAAACTGGAAAAAGGTACAACTGTTGCTATGAAGTAATGCTATAATATATTATATAAATAAAATATAACAATAAAAAATTAATTGATATTCAACTAAAAATTACTAAATCCTGTAGACACAAGCAGAGAATGACAAGCAGAGAATGGTCACACAAGGTCTTAATTATGCCCCTATACACTATTTTTATTTTTATTGTACCCGAATTTAAAAAAAAAATGCTTCAAGAGACTACGTGAATCCAGCTGTCGTCTTTTATAAATATAAATAAATGACATGAAACAGGTAGGTCTACCCTGTTTGCGCGTCACAAAGCTTTTATTTTGAAAATCATCCAGGAAGCGATGCTTTACAATCCAACTACAATGACATTGAGAAGGTTTGGCTTGTCTCTTGTTTTCCTCCGGCAGGATAAAACCATGAGGAGCACTCTGCTCTGTGATTTGTATACACTGTCTTGACAGCCGAGCCAGTAGATTGTCAACTTCCTACCTCGGTCACACACACACAACGCAGGATACGGTTGCAGGGACGGAGGGAGGCACGGAGAGCTAAATAAATCGCATCGTTTTTACAGTATGTTGGGCAACAGAAAGAAAGCAATCCCCCAGGTGAAGAACGGAGCCGGGACGTCCGAATTAAAGGCCATTGATCCTCTGCGGAATCTGGGTGAGTGTTTTTGTTACAGCAGTCTGTGCGTTTATTATGCTCTGTATTTTTACTGAAAGAGTACCGGTATCTCCCTCACTCCCTCCGATTGAGAAAATGGCTTTGCTAGACGTTAACCCTGCTTTAACCCGTTAGCCACATTCAGATTGCAGTGCTTGAAAGTACATTTGCTTTGCTCCCTAGTAAAAATTGAGATACTTGAGGTATACTATTCCACGCTGCCCTAGTTCATCCAGATAGTACTGAAATTGCCGTATTCCAGTGAGCTCATAATTAACTTAAAAATATTTTCCTGACTTATTCAAATCCTGTTAAAAAATAAGAAAGTGACTCTGTTGTTATTGCTGTACAGTTTTCACATTTAAATATGCCCCACTGAATTGAGTAACATAAACTGAGCCCGAAAAATGTATCATAGTACCTGACATGACTCCACTTCTTTCATTGTCTCCTAATCTTATAATATAGTATGTATTTTGATTGTCACTTAATGGGTTTGTAGAGATAACATGTTTCATGAAAAAAAGTTAGGCCAGTTGAAAATTTTACGGGCAACTTGGAGTAAAATTGTGCATTTTCACTTATATGATTTTTTTTTTTTTTTTTTTCAAACAAAAAAATTTGGACCCCAGGGTAATACAACTTTGGGAACAATGGGAAGGGAAAAATTCCTTTTAATAGGAAGAAACCTGCAGCAGAACCAAGTTGAGAAAGGAGTGGCCATATGTCACGGCCATTTAGGGGGAGGGAGTTCACTGGACATGATTTGGAAAGGCACCTCTCTAATATAAGGTCCCATAGTTGACGGCAGATGTCAGAGCACAAATTAAGCTGTGAAGACAAGGGAATTGTCTGTAGACCTCCAAGACTCGATTATGTTAAGGCACAATGTGCAGAAAACATTCTGGTGCATTGAAGGTCCCAGTAATCACAGGGGCGTCTATCATCCATAAATGGAAGAAGCATCACCAGGACGCTTCCTATATCTGCTGCCCAGCCATTCTGAGCAGTCAGGGTAGAAAGGCCTTAGTCGTGCCTTTTTTCAAACTATGGCTCATGTGATCAAGCACATGGACAATAGTAGGTCAACAAACCTGGAATAACTCCCAGTACGTTTTAAATACCTGGGACCATGCACAATTTGGTTTTAAAATTGAAGAAGCTTCTCTGATGAGACGTGAAATCTCTTCACTTACAGAGAAACTTAAAGAAGTCCAGGTTTGCCAAACTTTTATCATCATCAAGAATTGTAATAAGCAAAGGCTGTGAATATTTATGCATGTATTATATTTTTAGTCTTTTGTTATAAATTTACAAGAATTTAAAGAAAACATTTCACTATCATTATAGGGTATTGGGCATATAATTTTGAGGTGAAAATTTTATTTAATCCATGTTAGAATAAGGCTTACACATTAACATGTGGAACAAGTGAAGTCGCTGTGAATAACTTCCAGATGCACCGTATGCTTACGTCTAGACAAAATTTTAGGAGGTCGAGTTTGAGAAAATCCCCTCGAAAGAAGCTCCAGAATAACACAGACATTATAATTAAGTTCAATATATTAATAATAGTTGTATTAGTGACTGTATGTGGTCAACAACTGGGTCTCCAGTAAAATAAAGAACATTCAATTCAATAGTATTTCAGCAGAGTTTATTATATGTTTTCACTATGAACTGAAGTGCTATATAATAAAATAAAATAAAGTAATGTTCTTTTACATTCAAAATGAAATAAAGAACTCTTGAAAGAGTTGTCTTATATATAAAGTCCTTAATTTAAAAAAAGAAAAAGTCTAGTTTGAATTTCCCCTTTTCTCCTTTTTCCTCATTACATTCTACATATAAACAAACTCAGCAAATATCAATAACTAATCACCTGCTTTCTGTTTTCACACAGACACACACACACACACACACACACACACACACACACACACACATTTGGAATGTTGCTTTGAAAAAAATGACCTGATTGGCTGAGTAACATCACATGGAATTACTTACAATCCATGTGATTGGTCTATGTTTCCTGTGTGCACACACTGACTGCCAAAAAACGGAAATAGCAGTACAGATTAAAATAACCGTGCTGTACATACATACAAGTAAACTTCTACCAAGAATCAAATCTAATGGGTCCATACAGAATAGTGTTTGTATCCGGATTCAGACTGCAGTCCACCTTTTGGGCTCTAGACTAATCACCATACACTTATGCCACTGAAAGGTTCCTTCCGTGCCGTAGAGTTCATGAAATTCTACAAAAGAACCCACAAACGGGATACCAAGAATTTTGACAGTTTGTACTTTCAAGTATTGACATACAAAACAGAGAGAACTATGTCCAAGTTATAAGAACTAACCCTACAAGGATTGCTCGTGGCCTGGTGCAAAATTACAGTTCTGCACACATATTTTTTTATAATGAATAACTGTATAATAAAGAATCTCCTCTAGCAGAATTACACATCCATTCAGCTATGAGGCACA